>NC_057404.1:60028840-60109105 GCF_019320065.1 Cervus canadensis
CAGGTAAAGGAACATGAAAAATGCCCACCAAGTCAAACAAAAGAGGAGGAGATAGGGAAATTACCTGAAAAAGAATTTAGAATAATGATAATAAAAATGATCCAAAATCTTGAAAACAAAATGGAGTTACAGATAAATAGCCTGGAGACAAAGATTGAAAAGATGCAAGAAATGTTTAATAAAGACCTAGAAGAAATAAAAAAGAGTCAATTAAAAATGAATAATGCAATGAATGAGATCAAAAACACTTTGGAGGAAATAATGCAATGAATGAGATCAAAAACACTTTGGAGGGAACCAAGAGTAGAATAACGGAGGCAGAAGATAGGATAAGTGAGGTAGAAGATAAAATGGTGGAAATAAATGAAACAGAGAGGAAAAAAGAAAAAAGAACCAAAAGAAATGAGGACAACCTCAGGGACCTCTGGGACAATGTGAAACGCCCCAACATTCGTATAATAGGAATCCCAGAAGAAGAGGACAAAAAGAAAGGCCATGAGAAAATACTCGAGGAGATAATAGCTGAAAACTTCCCTAAAATGGGGAAGGAAATAGCCACCCAAGTCCAAGAAGCCCAGAGAGTCCCAAACAGGATAAACCCAAGGCGAAACACCCCAAGACACATATTAATCAAATTAACAAAGATCAAAGACAAAGAACAAATATTAAAAGCAACAAGGGAGAAACAACAAATAACACACAAAGGGATCCCCATAAGGATAACAGCTGATCTATCAATAGAAACCCTCCAGGCCAGAAGGGAATGGCAGGACATACTTAAAGTAATGAAAGAGAATAACCTACAACCTAGATTACTGTATTCAGCAAGGATCTCATTCAGATATGAAGGAGAATTCAAAAGCTTTACAGATAAACAAAAGCTGAGAGAATTCAGCACCACCAAACCAGCTCTTCAACAAATGCTAAAGGATCTTCTCTAGACAGGAAATGCAGAAAGGTTGTATAAACGTGAACCCAAAACAACAAAGTAAATGGCAACGGGACCACACCTATCAATAATTACCCTAAATGTAAATGGGTTGAATGCCCCAACCAAAAGACAAAGATTGGCTGAATGGATACAAAAACAAGATCCCTATATATGCTGTCTACAAGAGACCCACCTCAAAACAAGAGACACATACAGACTAAAAGTGAAGGGCTGGAAAAAAATATTTCATGCAAACGGAGACCAAAAGAAAGCAGGAGTCGCAATACTCATATCAGATAAAATAGACTTTCAAATAAAGGATGTGAAAAGAGACAAAGAAGGACACTACATAATGATCAAAGGATCAATCCAAGAAGAAGATATAACAATTATAAATATATATGCACCCAACATAGGAGCACCGCAATATGTACGGCAAACACTAACGAGTATGAAAGAGGAAAATAATAGTAACACAATAATAGTGGGAGACTTTAATACCCCACTCACAACTATGGATAGATCAACTAAACAGAAAATTAACAAGGAAACACAAACCTTAAATGACACAATGGACCAGCTAGACCTAATTGATATCTATAGGACATTTCACCCCAAAACAATCAACTTCACCTTTTTCTCAAGTGCACACAGAACTTCTCCAGAATAGATCACATCCTGGGCCATAAATCTGGTCTTGGAAAATTCAAAAAAATTGAAATCATTCCAGTCATCTTTTCTGACCACAGTGCAGTAAGATTAGATCTCAATTACAGGAAAAAAATTGTTAAAAATTCAAACATATGGAGGCTAAATAACACGCTTCTGAATAACCAACAAATCATAGAAGAAATCAAAAAAGAAATCAAAATATGTATAGAAATGAATGAAAATGAAAACACAACAACCCAAAACCTATGGGACACTGTAAAAGCAGTGCTAAGGGGAAGGTTCATAGCATTACAGGCTTACATCAAGAAACAAGAAAAAAGCCAAATAAATAACCTAACTCTACACCTAAAGCAATTAGAGAAGGAAGAAATGAAGAACCCCAGGGTTAGTAGAAGGAAAGAAATCTTAAAAATCAGGGCAGAAATAAATGCAAAAGAACTAAAGAGACCATAGCAAAAATCAACAAAGCTAAAAGCTGGTTTTTTGAAAAAATAAACAAAATTGGCAAACCATTAGCAAGACTCATTAAGAAACAAAGAGAGAAAAACCAAATTAACAAAATTAGAAATGAAAATGGAGAGATCACAACAGACAACACTGAAATACAAAGGATCATAAGAGACTACTACCAGCAGCTCTATGCCAATAAAATGGACAACTTGGAAGAAATGGACAATTCTTAGAAAAGTATAACTTTCCAAAACTGAACCAGGAAGAAATAGAAGATCTTAACAGACCCATCACAAGCAAGGAAATCGAAACTGTCATCAAAAATCTTCCAGCAAACAAAAGCCCAGGACCAGATGGCTTCACAGCTGAATTCTACCAAAAATTTAGAGAAGAGCTAACACCTATCTTACTCAAACTCTTCCAGAAAATTGCAGATGAAGGTAAGCTTCCAAACTCATTCTATGAGGCCACCATCACCCTAATTCCAAAACCAGACAAAGATGCCACAAAAAAAGGAAAACTACAGGCCAATATCACTGATGAACATAGATGCAAAAATCCTTAACAAAATTCTAGCAAACAGAATCCAACAGCATATTAAAAAAATCATACACCATGACAAGTGGGCTTTATTCCTGGGAATGCTAAGGATTTTAATATCCGCAAAATAATCAATGTAATACACCACATAAAATTGAAAGATAAAAAACCATATGATTATCTTCAATAGATGCAGAGAAAGCCTTTGACAAAATTCAACACTCATTTAGTTTCTCAAAAAAGCAGGAATAGAAGGAACATACCTCAACATAATAAAAGCTATATATGACAAACCCACAGCAAGCATCACCCTCAATGGTGAAAAATTGAAGGCATTTCCCCTGAAATCAGGAACAAGACAAGGGTGCCCACTCTCACCACTACTATTCAACATAGTGTTGGAAGTTTTGGCCACGGCAATCAGAGCAGAAAAAGAAGTAAAAGGAATCCAGATAGGAAAAGAAGAAGTGAAACTCTCACTGTTTGCAGATGACATGATCCTCTACATAGAAAACCCTAAAGACTCTACCAGAAAATTACTAGAGCTAATCAATGAATATAGTAAAGTTGCAGGATATAAAATTAAACACACAGAAATCCCTTGCATTCCTATATACTAACAATGAAAAAACAGAGAAATTAAGGAAACAATACCATTCACCATTGCAACAAAAAGAATAAAATACTTAGGAGTATATCTACCTAAAGAAACAAAAGACCTATACATAGAAAACTATAAAACACTGATGAAAGAAATCAAAGAGGACACAAACAGATGGAGAAACATACCGTGTTCATGGATTGGAAGAATCAATATTGTCAAAATGGCTATTCTACCCAAAGCAATCTATAGATTCAATGCAATCCCTATCAAGTTACCAACGGTATTTTTCACAGAACTAGAACAAATAATTTCACAATTTGTATGGAAATACAAAAAACCTCGAATAGCCAAAGTAATCTTGAGAAAGAAGAATGGAACTGGAGGAATCAACCTGCCTGACTTCAGACTCTACTACAAAGCCACAGTCATCAAGACAGTATGGTACTGGCACAAAGACAGAAATATAGATCAATGGAACAGAATAGAAAGCCCAGAGATAAATCCACGGACCTATGGA
Source organism: Cervus canadensis (assembly GCF_019320065.1). Taxonomy (NCBI): domain Eukaryota; kingdom Metazoa; phylum Chordata; class Mammalia; order Artiodactyla; family Cervidae; genus Cervus; species Cervus canadensis. Next base: position 60,032,555 of record NC_057404.1, read on the forward strand.
CACCTTATCTTTGACAAAGGAGGCAAGGATATACAATGGAAAAAAAGACAACCTCTTTAACAAGTGGTGCTGGGAAAACTGGTCAACCACTTGCAAAAGAATGAAACTAGAACACTTTCTAACACCATACACAAAAATAAACTCAAAATGGATTAAAGATCTAAATGTAAGACCAGAAACTATAAAACTCCTAGAGGAGAACATAGGCAAAACACTCTCCGACATGAATCACAGCAAGATCCTCTATGACCCACCTCCCAGAATATTGGAAATAAAAGCAAAAATAAACAAATGGGACCTAATGAAACTTAAAAGCTTTTGCACTAAAAAGGAAACTATAAATAAGGTGAAAAGACAGCCCTCAGATTGGGAGAAAATAATAGCAAACGAAGCAACAGACAAAGGATTAATCTCAAAAATATACAAGCAACTCCTGCAGCTCAATTCCAGAAAAATAAATGACCCAATCAAAAAATAGGCCAAAGAACTAAACAGACATTTCTCCAAGGAAGACATACAGATGGCTAACAAACACATGAAAGTTGCTCAACATCACTCATTATCAGAGAAATGCAAATCAAAACCACAATGAGATACAATCTCACGCTAGTCAGAATGGCTGCCATCAACAAGTCTACAAACAATAAATGCTGGAGGGGGTGTGGAGAAAAGGGAACCCTCTTACACTGTTGGTGGGAATGCAAACTAGTACAGCCACTATGGAAAACAGTGTGGAGATTTCTTAAAAAACTGGAAATAGACCTGCCATATGACCCAGCAATCCCACTTCTGGGCATACACACTGAGGAAACCAGATCTGAAAGAGACACGTGCACCCCAATGTTCATCGCAGCACTGTTTATAATAGCCAGGACATGGAAGCAACCTAGATGCCCATTAGCAGACGAATGGATAAGGAAGCTGTGGTACATATACACCATGGAATACTACTCAGCTGTTAAAAACAATTCATTTGAACCAGTCCTAATGAGATGGATGAAACTGGAGCCCCTTATACAGAGTGAAGTAAGCCAGAAAGATAAAGAACATTACAGCATACTAACACATATATATGGAATTTAGAAAGATGGTAACGATAACCCTATATGCAAAAGAGAAAAAGAGACACAGAAATACAGAACAGACTTTTGAACTCTGTGGGAGAATGTGAGGGTGGGATATTTCAAAAGAACAGCATGTATACTATCTATGGTGAAACAGATCACCAGCCCAGGTGGGATGCATGAGACAAGTGCTCGGGCCTGGTGCACTGGGAAGACCCAGAGGAATCGGGTGGAGAGGGAGGTGGGAGGGGGGATCGGGATGGGGAATAAGTGTAAATCTATGGCTGATTCATATCAATGTATGACAAAACCCACTGAAATGTTGTGAAGTAATTAGCCTCCAACTAATAAAAAAAAATAAAAATAAAAAAAAAAAAGATGCTAGCGGTCTAAAAGTCAAAAAAAAATAAATAAATAAATAAAAAAAAGTTTAAGAAATAGTTTAACCAAAAAATCAATAGGTCATTTAAACAAAGCTGCACAACCCACAGGCCTGAGTAGTTAAATCCCTGTATAGCTTCTAGTAGCCACTCACAAATGATGGTTCGCAAATTTGAATTAGACAAAGTTATGATTTCCAAATTTTATCTTTCATTTCTATATTTCTTAACTTAAAATAATCATGGCCATTTTTTATGATTTCCTCAAGATTTTTATATAATTCATTCAAATATTGATCTTTGTTTCCCTTTTATGCGTTTAGTTTCTAATTCTGTACAGTCTATGTTGAGCATCTGTAAGCAGGTAGACCGTTTGGTGGGGCCAGCAATAGTCATTGAATCACATTTGTACTGTTAGAGATCAATTCCCAGGAGGTTCAGGAAGTAAAAGTGTCTGTTTCTCCTGGATTTTGAAATTTGGAGCCTTTTTTCCCCACCATAGATCTTTCTATCCTCTTTTCCCAGCCCTTTTCCCACTTCCCCTCTGAGCAGGGAGACTGAGTGATAAGGTAGAAAGAGCTTTGGGGCCAGTACAGATCTGGGCTTCAGCTAGGTTATGAGACTTGGTTTTTTCCACTAAAAAAGAAAACAATACATACTTTCTGACTTGAATCAGAGAGAATTTATGTGAAATTCCTGACACATTATAGACACTGAATAAATGTCAGTTGTTATTGCAGATAATTCAGACAGTCCTTTACATAACGTAATCCTTCTTTCCATCCCATGATTGCCAATTCATATCTTGTTTCCCACTTGATTTTAATTTAATTAGTATTTAATGCAACTTTTCTGAACTCCTAGAAAGTAGGAAAATCTAGTAGTACTAAAGTAATTAAATTCCTGATCAATAAATTATCTTTGGGATTATCTTTTTCATTAACAGAGAATGAATATACTCACCTGTCTTAAATACTGACTGATTATCTGAGTTTGATAACAGATTTTGTTGTCTTGAGCCAGAAGTTAATAAAATTTCTTTTGGAAAGACAGACAAAAAGAGCTTCTTCTGATCTCTTTCTAGATTATAGAGCTGGAAGAGATGTCTTAAAAGCACAGTTTTCCCTGTTGTAGAAATACAAGCCTTAGGAGCTAAATTGCCTACAGCTACAAAATTAACAGTTCTCCATTGTTAGTCTCCATTAAAGCCAGGGGATCTGACACTTAGTTAGGTCCTAGTGCAGAGGAACCAGAGATCAAATTGCCAATATCCGCTGGATCATCGAAAAAGCAAGAGAGTTCTAGAAAAACATCTATTTCTGCTTTATTGACTACGCCAAAGCCTTCGACTATGTGGATCACAATAAACTGTGGAAAATTCTGAAAGAGATGGGAATACCAGACCACCTGACCTGCCTCATATAGGCTGAGAAACCCATATGCAGGTCAGGAAGCAACAGTTAGAACTGGACATGGAACAGACTGGTTCCAAATAGGAAAAGGAGTACATCAAGGCTGTATATTGTCACCCTGCTTATTTAACTTATATGCAGAGTACATCATGAGAAACGCTGGGCTGGAAGAAGCACAAGCTGGAATCAAGATTGCCGGGCGTAATATCAATAACCTCAGATATGCAGATGACACCACCCTTATGGCAGAAAGTGAAGAAGAACTAAAGAGCCTCTTGATGAAAGTGAAAGAGGAGAGTGAAAAGGTTGGCTTAAAGCTTAACATTCAGAAAACTAAGATCATGGCATCTGGTCCCATCACCTCATAGGAAATAGATGGGGAGGCAGTGGAGACAGTGTAAGACTTTATTTTTCTGGGCTCCAAAATCACTGCAGATGGTGACTGCAGCCATGAAATTAAAAGATGCTTACTCCTTGGAAGGAAGTATGACCAATCTAGATAGCATATTAAAAAGCAGAGACATTACTTTGCCAATAAAGGTCAGTCTGGTCAAGGCTATGGTTTTTCCAGTGGTCATGTATGGATGTGAGAGTTGGGCTGTGAAGAAAGCTGAGTGCTGAAAAATTGATGCTTTTGGACTGTGGTTTTGGAGAAGACTCTTGAGACTCCCTTGGACTGCAAGGAGATCCAACCAGTCCATCCTAAAGGAGATCGGTCCTGGGTGTTCATTGAAAGGACTGATGCTGAAGCTGAAACTCCAATACTTTGGCCACCTCATGCGAAGAGTTGACTCGTTGGAAAGGACCCTGATGCTGGGAGGGATTGGGGGCAGGAGGAGAAGGGGACGACAGAGGATGAGATGGCTGGATGGCATCACCGACTCGATGGACATGAGTTTGAGTAAGCTCCAGGAGTTTGTGATGTACAGGGAGGCATGGCGTGCCGCGATTCATGGGGTCGCAAAGAGTCGGACACGACTGAGCGACTGAACTGAACTGAATAGGGTTGACCAGGCTTCCCTGGTGGCTCAGTTGGTAAAGACTCTGCCTGCAATGCAGGAAACTGCCTGTAGGAGACCATGGGTTTGGTCCTTGGATCAAGAAGTTCCCCTGGAGAAGGAAATTGTAAACCACTCCAGTATTCGTGCCTGGGAAATCCCAAGGACAGGGGAGCCTGATGCGCTACTGTCCATGGAACCTCAAGAATCAGACATGACTTAGTGACTAAACCACCATCACTACTAGGGTTGACCACAGGCAAACACCATATCTACTGTTGGAAGAAAGTTCCCAAGTGTGACCTGATGAGGGTAGGCTTTAATCCATCTCTGATCCCAATCTTTGTTAAATACTCCAAAGTACTGTGTAAGCATCGTTCACCTCTGAGAATCAGAGATTAATTTGTCTAATTTGGGAAACTAAAAGCTCATTGGTGTCCTTTTGCTCCTTCAGAGCTATTTATTTTTACTTTCTTTCTTCCTTGGCTTCATTGATTATTCTTTTAGCCAAATGTCATGGCAAGTCTGGATACTTGTGAATGTTCTTTTCTTTTTGTGGCCACGAATGTTTCTATTTCCTTTATTTTAATTTTTAGTAGTGGGCTTCCAGGTCTAAATTATGTTTACATTTTTACCTACAAACACTTCAGAGAAAGCGCAGCTATTTCTTAGGGCAAATGTAGCTGTGTATATATCTTTTCCATTTTTCTATGCACAAAAGGTTATAATCTGCTATGAGTTTGACAGCATAAGAAATAAGAATCTCTGTAGTCTACAAAAATATCAACTGCAATGAAAGGAAAATTACTATGAGGTGGAACACTCAGGATATAGTCTTATCTTTTTTTTTCTGTGACCTTATTTCTAACATATGGTTTTATATTATTTCTAACATCTGTGTTTAATCATAAAACAAGGACTTGATCAACTGTTCTCAAACTTGTTCAGACTTCAGAAATTTTGTAAATCAGTATTATTTTGAGGAATATGGATCTATTTAATTCCATCAAACTAATGGGTACCAGATTTGAAATTAGGTTATATAGTAAATCACAACCACTGAAAGTATTTAGTGTACCCATTCAATTAGTCACAAAACTCAATAGTAAATAAAGAAATTATAAAATGACCAAAGCTTATAAAAATTATAGGAAAAAGCACTTAAAATTCCAAGTATTTTATCCTCTGACTAAATACTTTGTTTACATAGAAGAAAATACCAGAGTCCAACGTTAAATTTCAACCCTTTTTCCAAAGTGTTAAAGTCTAGGATTCTTTCAAAGCTCTGTTTAAGAACTTCTGGATATATCTACAAGCTCTAAGATGTCTAAAATACTTCTTGTTGGAAGACTGTGTCTTCTGATTTTAATTGCTTTTCAGCTGTAGATACTAGGTAGGTATTTTATATCATATTGTAAACTCTAATTTAAATGGAATAACCATTGAAATGGAAACTTGGTTCAGGTACAGATTATACTCTGGACAAAAGCTTCTGGAACACAGTACTTTCTTCCAGTGCTACTCAGATGTCTCCATGGAAACACTCTTCCCCACAGAGAGTAAAGGTGCACCCCAGGGTCTGAGTATTTTGAGGCCCATTATAGGTGCATATCTTTGAAACTTGAATCCTAACTTTGAGAATTATGTAAAAATTTTATGTAAAATTTTTTAAATTACCTATCATCAGAAAAACCCCTACAGTTTGAACTGAATTCAGATGGCTGTGCTAGTTCTCCCGAGACCCACTGCGCTATGGGTGGCGGGAGGTAGGCGTGCACACCCTCCAATTTGCCATCCTCATCCTGGCTCAGGACTTCTTTGTATCTATCCAGCAGAGAACCACCATCAAAATGTCACTACAAGGAAAGGGAAAATTTCCACTTGCCTACAGTAAAAATACCTGTAGCCCTGTTACAAACTAATTACCACAAGCAGGGAAAATTAAAAATAAGACTTTGTTAATTGTCAGGGTTTGTGTCCAGATTAAACACTAGACTGCCTGCATCCATGTGTTGACTCAGTTCCTAGGTGACTCATTACGTAACCTTGGGATGGTAGCTTATAGTGGGAATGGAAATACAATGTAAATTCTTTTAAGCAGGAAGGAGATCCTGTTTTGCAATGACTGAATCCTGGGTGAAAGGAAACTGGTAAAAGACAAAGGAAAGAGACACAGTTGAAAAAGGATGTTAATTAATGCCTGTTCTTTCTCAAGGTAGTATTTATGAGGTAGACCAAGCTGCTGTTGAAATATTTTAACCCTCCTGAAACATTCTGAATATTGAGATAGTTGAAATTTCAAATCTCCTGTATTTTGAATTAGATAATTACCTCAAGCTTTCATTTTACTCTCCTTGTTCAAATCGAAACTAAATGTTTAAGATACACTGCCTTATTTCTAAAAATGAGAAGGAGAAATGAGGGAAAACTTTGCCTATTTATCTGTTTTGCAAGTTCAAGATTAATTTTATAAACACATAAAGAGAAGAAGAGAAGTATGTCCTAGATTAATATGCCTCCATCACCACCCCAAAATCTCTTGATTCTTTGGCCTTTTATGGGAACTATCCTGCCATTCATTCCTTCAACAAATAATTTTGAAGTTTCTATGACTTTTCAAAGAACTGATGTTAGGTACTAGAGAAACAGGTATACAAGATGAAGCCCCAGCCCTTGAGAAGTAAACGCATAAAGAGTGGGAAAGGGTATATACAACACCATTAGTAAGTAGTGCTGTTGCAGGAAAGGGGATCCCTTCCAGGGCCCAAAACTGGGCTCTTGTCTAACACTCGGAAATGAATTGTCCAAGGAGACACATGTGCTGACAAAACAAGAGAGTTTATTGGGAAAGGGCGCCTGGGTGGAGAGCAGGGGGGTAAGGGAACCCAGGAGGACTGCTCTGCCACATGGCAGCCTCTCTCGGGTTTTATGGTGATGGGATTGGTTTCTGGGTTGTCCTTAGCCAATCATTCTGACTCAGAGTCCTTCCTGGTGGTGCATGCCTTGTTCAGCCAAGATGGATGCCAGAAAGAAGGACTCTGGGAGCTGGTCAGACAGGTGGTGTCTCCTTTTGACCTTTCCCGAACTCTTCTGGTTGGTGGAGGCTTATTAGTTCCCTGTTCCTTACCAGGACCTCCTGTCAAAAAACAACTCTTGCAAATGGTTACTATGGTGCCTGGCCAGGGTGGGCAGTTTCAATCAGTGTGCTTCCTGTAACAGTGCTACATTAAAAAAAAAAAAAGATAAATAAATAAAGCAGGATAAAGTGATAGAAAGTGCCCAGACAAGACTATTCAGAAAGAGTGTTCTGAGAGAGTCTTATTACGGCATGCTATCCTTGACATCAGTCTTGGGAATGATTTCATGAATTTGACATGAAAGCAAAGACAATAAATGTAAAATAAAAGGGCAGGACTATATCAAACTAAACAGCTTCCACACAGCAAAGGAAACCATTGATGAAATGAAAGGGAAAGCTATGGAATGGGAAAAAATATTTGCAAATCATATATATGACAAAAGGCTAAGAGCCAAAGGATATTAAGAACTCATATAGCTTAACAGCATATAAACAGAAACAATCTGACTTTAAAATGATCAGAAGATCTGAATAGACATTTTCCAAGATATACAGATGCCTAACAGGACATGAAAAGTGCTCAATATCACTAAGCATGAGTGAAATGCAAACCAAACCATAATGAGATCTCATCTCATATCTGTTTGCATAGCTACCATCAAAAATATAAGAAATAATAACTGTTAAGAGGGTATGGAGAAGAAGGAATACTTATGTGTTATTGGTAGAAATGGAAAATGTTCAGCCACTATGAAAGGCAGTATGGTGATTCCTTAAAAAATTAAAAATAGAACTATACCATTTTGATCCAACAATTCTAATCCTGGGTATTTATTCAAAGGGAACAAAATCACTATTTCAAGAAGATATCTACACCCTTGGGGCTCATTGCAATGTTATTCAGAACAGCCCAAACATGGAAACAAGCTTGGTATCCATCAGTGAATGAATAGATAAAGAAAATGTTGTGCGTGCACACACACACAAATATACACAAACACACTGGAATATTATTCAGCCATAAAAAGGAAGAAAATCCTGCCATTAATGACAACATGTATGGAATTTGAGGGCATTATGCTAAGATAAATACTGTACGATCTCACTTATATATGTAATTAAAAAGAACTATTGACCTCAGATAGAGGAACAGATTGATGCTGAAAAAGGCAGTAAGGGTGGGTAGGGGGTTGGGTGAAAGGGGTGAAGTTGATCAAAAGATTCAAACTCCCAGTTATAAGTCCTGAGAGTGTAATGCAAAAAAGAAAGAAAGCAATGTCCTTTGATCAGCAACCTGAAATAACTAAGGGAGAGAACCTGATAGAGATCTAGGGAAGGATATCCTTGATTCCAGGGGAAAACACTTGGTTTAGTTAAGGAAGAGCCAGGAAGCTCTGTGGCTAAAGCAGAGCAATCAGGGAGGCTGGTGGTAGGAGATGAGTATGGAATGGTGGGGAGGGGCAGACCCTCCAGGGTCTTGGAGGCCTTTGGTGAGGACTTTGGATTTGTTTTTAGAATGATGAGAAAGTATTGGAGAAATTGAAGATGAAAGATGTGATTTTATTTATATTTTAAAAGACCACTTTGGTTGCTGTGCAGAAAAAAATAGACTATGGAGAAGCATAGGAAGGGAGACAATTTAAGTTGGTGTGCAGAGTCTAGACAGGAGATGATAGTGGCTTCAACTGAGCTAGAAGCTGTAGAGATGGTATAAAATGGTTGAACTGGGGATGTATCTGAAAGCAGAGTTCACATAGAAGCTTTGTAGTGGATTGAATGTTTTCAGTCACTCAGTCGTGTCTGACTTTGTGAACCTGTGCCCAGCAGGCTCCTCTGTCCATGGGATTTTCCCAGCAAGAATGGGTTGCCATTTCCTTCTCCAGTAAGGGGTTGAATGGTGGCCCCTAGAAAGATACATCTACATCCTAACCTCTGAAAACTGTGAATATCACTTTATTTGGAAAAAAGATATTTCTGGATGGAATTAAGGGTCTCTAGATAGGATCGTTCTGAATTATCTGGGTAAGCCTTAAATCGAATGACAAGTATCCTTATACAGAAGAGGAGAAGCCACAGACACAGGAAAGAAGCAGAGAAGGCCATGTGAAATTGGCAGCAGAAAGTAGAGTTATACAGCCATAACCCTAGGAATGCTTGTAAGAGACAATAAGAACTTTTTTCCTATGGCATTTGGAGGGCAGGCAACCCTGCCAACACCTTGATTTCAGACTTCTGGCCTCCAGACCAATGAGATATTTAATTCCTTTTATTTTAAGCCACTGTTTGTGGTGATTTGGTACATCAGCCCTGGGAAACAGGATGGTAAATTGGATACAGTGTCTGAGGCAAATCTGTAGCTCAAGAAGAGGCCAGGACTCTTGCCTGTATATTATTACATTGAAAGCTATGCCTCTGAAATCAATCAGCAGGAATCAGTGTAGGTAAAAGAGAAAAAGGAAGTGATGTCATTGAAGCTAAGGAAGTGTGTAAGGGAGAGAACAACCAACTTTATCAAATATTGCCAAAAAGTTCAGTGAGATGAGGACCAAGACTCAACCACTAGATTTGCTGAGATTGCTCATGATCTTGTCAAGGATAGTTTCAGTGGCAAGGCCGCAAAGAACTTTAAGAAACTTCCCAAGTTCCCCCTACTTCTGTGCTGCACTTCATGGGATTGCAAAGAGTTGGACATGCTTAGTGACTGAACAACAATTGTCATCATTATCATGATCGGGTGTGTGTGTGTATTTGTGTGTGTGTGTGGGGGGGGGGCACACAGTCACTCTTTGCAATCCAATGGGCTATAGCCCACCAGACTCCTCTGTCCATGGAATTCTCCAGGCAAAAATACTGGAGTGGGTAGCCATTTCCTTTTCCAGGGGATCTTCCAAACCCAGGGATTGAATCTGGGTCTCCTGCATTTTAGGCAGATTCTTTACCATCTGTGGAGAAGGAAATGGCAACCCACTCCAGTATTCTTGCCTGGAAAATCCCATGGATGGAGGAGACTGGTTGGTTACAGTCCATGGGGTCGCAAGCAGTCAGACAAGACTGAGCGACTTCACTTCACTTTTACCATCTGAGCCACCAGGGAAGCCCCATCATGATCATACCTATTGTTTATTGAATGTTTACTATGTGCTAAAGAACCTGTGTTGAATGATACAGAAATATACATATGTAATCTTATCCCTCCATCAACCTTGAGAAGCGTTTTATTTTTGTTAATTTATTTTAATTGGAGGCTAATTACTTTACAATATTTTAGTGGTTTTGCCATACATTGACATGAATCAGCCATGGGTGTACATGTGTTCCCCATCCTGAACCCCCTCCCACCTCCCTTCCTATCCTATCCCTCTGGGTCATCCCAGTGCACCAGCCCCGAGCACCCTGTCTCATGCATTGAACCTGGACTGGCAATTCGTTTCATATATGATAATATACACGTTTCAATGCCATTCTCCCAAATCACCCCACCCTCACCCTCTCCCACAGAGTCCAAAAGACTGTTCTATACATCTGTGTCTCTTTTGCTGTCTCACATACAGGGTTATCATTACCATCTTTCTAAATTCCATGTTTATGTGTTAGTATGCTATATTGGTGTTTTTCTTTCTGGCTTACTTCATTCTGTATAATAGGCTCCAGTTTCATCCACCTCATTAGAACTGATTCAAATGAATTCTTTTTAATGGCTGAGTAATATTCCATTGTGTATATGTACTACAGCTTTCTTATCCATTCATCGACATCTAGGTTGCTTCCATGTCCTGGCTATTATAAACAGTGCTGCGATGAACATTGGGGTACACGTGTCTCTTTCAGTTCTGGTTTCCTCAGTGTGTATGCCCAGCAGTGGGATTGTGGTCATATGGCAGTTCTATTCCAGTTTTTTAAGGAATTCTCCCACACTTTCTCCACAGTGGCCTGTAGCTAGTGCACAGGTAAGAGGGGTTCCTCTTTTCTTTCTCCAGCACACCCTCTTCTAGGTATCTTATTGCTTGTGCCTCCTTTCGACCTTATTCATCTATAGCCACCCTCCTGTACTGGCACACTATCGATGCATAATGCAGTACCCTCATTGTGTTTCGCATTTGCATTTCTTCTCGATAATGACGTGATGTTAAGCACGTCGACTTTACATGTCGTGATCGTCAGCCCATCCTCGTATGTTTTCTCTGGAGAAAGCTGTTAGTTCTATTCGGTCCCCACTCTTTTTTGACTGGCGTCATTTATTTTTTCTCGAGTGTTGAGCTGCGAGAAGTTGCTATATTGTATCATTTTTGAGAGATTTAATCCTTTTGTCTGTTTCTTCATTGCTTCGTAATTTTCTGCCATTCTGAAGGTGTCTTTTCACCTTGCGCTTATATGTTCCTTTGTGGTTGACATCGCACACGCTTTTAAGTTTCATTACGTCCCATTTGTTTATTTTTGCTTTTTATTTCCAATATTCTGGGAGGTGGGTCATAGAGGATCCTGCTGTGATTCATGTCGGAGAGTGTTTTGCCTATGTTCTCCTCTAGGAGTTTTATAGTTTCTGGTCTTACATTTAGATCTTTAATCCATTTTGAGTTTATTTTTGTGTATGGTGTTAGAAAGTGTTCTAGTTTCATTATTTTACAAGTGGTTGACCAGTTTTCCCAGCACCACTTGTTAAAGAGATTGTCTTTTCTCCATTGTATATTCTTGCCTCCTTTGCCGAAGATAAGGTGTCCATAGGTGTGTGGATTTATCTCTGGGCTTTCTATTTTATTCCACAGATCTATATTTCTGTATTTGTGCCAGTACCATACTGTCTTCATGATTGTGGCTTTGTAGTAGAGCTTGAAGTCAGGCAGGTTGATTCTTCCAGTTTCATTCTTCTTTCTCAAGATTGCTTTGGCTATTCAAGGTTTAAAGTAAGTTTTATTCCCATTTTACAGATGAAAAAATTGTAATCAGCTTTGGTACTTAAAACCTTATTGTAGTTAGGATCACTAATATTAAATGATTTCATATCTCAGATCTAAAGCATTTTACATTATTTTCACTTAAGGAATTGTTACAATATCTCTTGCTAGAGAGATGGAGATGTATTCTTTAATTTTCTTCCATTTCCACTTGGGATTTCTATAACTCCAGAGTAAAGATACTGAAGACTAAGGTACACCTGAAATTTTTTGTTCTTTACTTTGGAGGTGACATAACTGGCAAAATGTAAAAACCCACAAGGAGAAAATAATGTATGGAGTAATTATTATGTATCAGGCATCATGCTAACTATTTTATGTGCATGAATTAAAATATCAAATGCCCAGTGAGGCACAGAATTTTTAAGTGATTTAGCTAAGAACCCATATAAAATAAGAGACAAGGCTAAAATTTCAGTCCATGTTGGTCTAGTTTTAAAATCCATTCCCTTTACCACAAACTGCTTAATATAACCACAAACTGCTTAAATAACCTACACATTGGGATATTGATTGTTACCATGAGAAGAGAGTACAAAATTGGGAGGGAATCTATAATGGATCTGCTCTTATCCTACCTGTCTAGATTTTGTTTATGTTCCCTTATATGTACCCTATGTTTTAGATAAATGCCTTACATTTTCCTACCTGTTAAGGTTTTACTCATCATCATTCCACTTGCTTTAATTCTGTTTATTATTGAGATACCAGTTCAAATATTAACTCCTACATGTAGTCCTTCCATGATCTCTTTCAGAGTTTCTCTCCCTCTGTAGTCTATAACTCTCTTACAGAAAATATCCCTAAGTGACTTGTGCTGAGATTATATGTCTCTCTCTATATATATACATATATATACACACACACACATATTTTATCTCTATTCTAGTCTGTAATGTTCTGTAGAGGCAAAGAATGTCTTCTTGAACTTTGCTTATTGTCAACAGTACCTTTTCTTTAAATGGTACTCAATATGTGGACTTCATTATTTTGGAAAAACTTGGAAACTTGTAAGTTGTGATTAAATGCAATCATGCTTTAATGGACAATTTTTCTTATGATGTTTATAACCACATGGTCAGCCCTTTCAGCTTTTTCGGGTAAAAAGATTATACCAATGACTCTTAAATTTTAATGTGCATAGGAATACACAATGGACCTTGTTAAAATGAAGAATCTGATTCTGTAGGACTTGAGATTCTTTATTTCTAACAAGATCCCAGATGATGGCAATGCTGCTGACTCACAAACCACTTTTTTGAGTAATGAGAGATTTTTAACCCTAAAGAAACACAATAAATCATTGTCAACAATTAAGGACTTTTCATTTACTTGAATAGGTAATATCCTACTTTGCAGACAGGCTAGGCAAATTCCTTCTTGTTCCCAAGGCAACACGTTCTCCAAACCTATACCTAGACAAGGAAAAAGAACAGGTTATCTTTAATTCACTGAACAGATATTGAACTGCTACCTGGAGGACTTTAAAAAGGAAAAAAACAAACTTTCTCCACTAAGTTCAGTTCAGTTCAGTCACTCAGTCGTGTCCGACTCTTTGTGACCCCATGAATTGCAGCACGCCAGGCCTCCCTGTCCATCACCAACTCCCGGAGTTTACTCAAATTCATGTCCATGGAGCCGGTGATTCCATCCAGCTGTCTTATCCTCTGTCCTCCCCTTCTCCTCCTGCCCCCAATCCCTCCCAGAATCAGGGTTTTTTTTCCAATGAGTCAACTCTTCTCATGAAGTGGCCAAAATATTGGAGTTTCAGCTTTAGCATCAGTCCTTCCAATGAAAACCCAGGACTAATCTCCTTTAGGATGGATTGGTTGGATCTCCTTGCAGTCCAAGGGACTCTCAAGAGTCTTCTCCAACACCACAGCTCAAAAGCATCAATTCTTTGGTGCTCAGCTTTCCTTATAGTCCAACTCTCACATCCATACATGACCACTAGAAAAACCATAGCCTTGACTAGAGGGACCATTGTTGGCAAAGTAATGTCTCTGTTCTTTTAATATGCTATCTAGGTTGGTCATGGCTTTTCTTCCAAGGAGCAAGCATCTTTTAATTTCATGGCTGCAGTCACCATCTGCAGTGATTTTGGAGCCCAAAAAATAGTCTGTAACTCTTTTCCATTGTTTCCCCATATATTTGACATGGAGTGATGGGACTGGATACCATGATCTTCGTTTTCTGAGTGTTGAGCTTTAAGCCAAATTTTTCATTCTCCTCTTTCACTTTCAAGAGGCCCTTCAGTTCTTCTTCACTTTCTGCCAGAAGGGTGGTGTCATCTGAAGTTATTGATTTTTTCTCCTGGCCATCTTGATTCCAGTTTGGGCTTCATCCAGCCTGGCATTTCTCATGAGGTATTCTGCATATAAGTTAAATAAGCAGGGTGACAGTATATAGCCTTGATGTATTCCTTTTCTAATTTGGAACCAGTCTGTTGTTCCATGTCCAGTTCTAATTGTTGCTTCTTGACCTGCATACAGATTTCTACAGAGGCAGGTAAAGTGATCTGGTATTTCCATCTCTTTAAGTATTTTCCATAGTTTGTTGTGATCCACACAGTCAAAGGTGTTGGCATAGTCAATAAAGCAGAAGTAGATGTTTTTCTGGAACTCTCTTGCCTTTTTGATGATCCAACAGGTGTTGGCAATTTAATCTCTGTTTCCTCTGCCTTTTGAAATCCAGCTTGAACATTTCAAAATTTAATGTTCGCATACTGTTGAAGCCTGGCTTGGAGAATTGAGTGTTACTTTGTGTGAGATGACTGCAATTGTGTGGTAGATTGAACATTCTTTGGCATTGCCTTTCTTTGGGATTGGAATGAAAACTGATCTTTTCCAGTCCTGTGACCACTGCTGAGTTTTCCAAATTTGCTGGTATATTGAATGCAGCACTTTCACAAGATCATCTTTTGGGATTTGAAATAGCTCAACTGGAATTCCATCACCTCCAGTAGCTTTGTTCATTGTGATGCTTCCTAAGGCCCCCTTGACTTCACATTCCAGGATGTCTGGCTCTAGGTGAGTGATAACACCATTGTGGTTATCTGGGTCATGAAGATATTTTTTATACTATCACAATAAACTGAAAAATTTTGAAAGAGATGGGAATACCAGACCACCTGACCTGCCTCTTGAGAAACCTGTATGCAGGTCAGGAAGCAACAGTTAGAACTGGACACGGAACAACAGACTGGTTCCTAATAGGAAAAGGAGTACCACAAGGCTGTATATTGTCACCCTGCTTATTTAACTTGTATGCAGAGCTCATCATGAGAAACGCTGGGCTGGAAGAAGAACAAGGTAAAATCAAGATTGCCAGGAGAGATATCAATAACCTCAGATATGCAGATGACACCACCCTTATGGCAGAAAGTGAAGAGGAACTAAAGAGCCTCTTGATGAAAGTGAAAGAGGAGAGTGGAAAAGTTGGCTTAAAGCTCAACACTCAGAAAACTAAGATCATGGCATCTGGTCCCATCACCTCATGGGAAATAGATGAGGAAACAGTGGAAAGTGTCAGACTTTATTTTTCTGGGCTCCAAAATCACCGCAGATGGTTGTTGGGGTCCTTTAATGGACCGGAACCTTGTGGTACGGAGTCGATGATAAGAAAGTGAGAGAGAGAGAGAGAGAGAGAAAGAGAGAGAGAGAGAGACAAAAAAGACCCGGGGACCTAAGCTCTGATGGAGCAAAGGTGCTTTAATGATTTTTCTATGAGTATATATAGGCTGCAGTACAAGAAACTTCTTTTGGGAATGATAGAGATCAGAAAACCAAATGTACAGCAACCGTTACCAAGGGAACAAGGGGTAATGTTAGTCACGAGGTCAGGAGACAATCCATATCTCAAGAAAGGGGAAGGCGATTAAGCTGTTTTGCCCTAAGGAGAATGTTTACTAAAGGAGACTCCTGCTTGCCTCACACAATGACCTCAGTCCCTGGGAGCAGCGTGCTGTTCCGCTTGAAGAGGGACAAAGGACTCATGAGAGACAGCATGTAGGAATCCTCCCGTCAAACATTCCCTGACAGATGGTGATTGAAGCCATGAAATTAAAAGACACTTACTCCTTCGAAGGAAAGCTATGACCAACCTAGATAGCATATTAAAAAGCAGAGACATTACTTTTCCAACAAAGGTCTATCTTCAAGGCTATGGTTTTTCCAGTGGTCATGTATGTATATTTGTATATTTGTATGTATATTTGTATGGAAACACAAAAGACCCTGAATAGCCAAAGCAATCCTGAGAAAGATGAATGGAGCTGAAGAAAATCAACCTTCCTGACTTCAGGCTATACTACAAAGCTACAGTCATCAGGACAGTATGGTACTGGCACAGAAACAGAAACAGACCAATAGAACAAGATAGAAAGCCCATAGATAAGCCCACAGGCACCTTATCATTGATGAAGGGGGCAAAAATAGTGAAGAAAAAACAGCCTCTTAAACAAGTAGTCTTAGGAAAACTGAACAGCTACAGGTAAAATAAAGAAATTAGAAAACTTTTTAACACCATACACAAAAGTAAACTCAAAATGGATTAAATATCTAAATATAAGGCCAAAAACCATAAAACTCTTAGAGGAAAACATAGGCACTACATGCTTTGACATAAATCACAGCAAGAGCTTCTTTGACTCACCTCCTAGAGTAATGGAAATAAAAACAAAAATAAGCAAAGGGGACCTAATAAAACTTAAAAGCTGTTCCATAGCAAAGGAAACTATAAAGAAGTTGAAAAGGCAACCCTAATAATGGGAGAAAATAATTGCAAATGAAGCAACCAGTAAAGGATTAATCTCCAAAATATACAAGTAGCTCAAATGCAGTTCAATATCATAAAAACATAAAACCCAATTAAAATGGACACAAGACCTAAACACATATGCTTTCATTGCCAAAAAAGACATACAGATGAGCAATAAACACATGAAAAGATGTTTAGCATCACTCACTATTAGAGAAATGCAAATTAAACTATAATGAGGTATCACCTCACACTGGTAAGAATGGTCATCATCAAAAAAATCTACAAAACAATGCTGAGGACATGGAGAAAAGAGAACTCTCCTGTACTGTTGGTAAGAATGTAAATTGATAGACACGATGGAGAACAGTATGTTGTTGTTTTGTGTCTGACACTTTGCAATGCCATGGACTGTAGTATACCAGACTTCCCTGTCCTTCACTATCCCCCAGAGTCTGCACAAACTCATGTCTATTGAGTCGATGATGCCATCTAACCATCTTATACTCTGTCGCACATTTCTCTTCCTGCCCTCAATCTTTCCCAGCATCAGGGTCTTTTCCAATGAGTTGGTTCTTCACATTAACTGGCCAAAGTATTGCAACTTCAGCTTCAGCATCAGTCCTTCCCAATGAAGAATTAGGGTTGACTTCCTTTAGGATTGACTGGTTTAATCTCCTTGCTGTCCAAGGGACTCTCAAGAGTCCTCTCCAACATCACAGTTCTCCACCACACACTGGAGGACAGTATGGAGATTCCTCAAAAGCTATGAATAAAATTACCATATGATCCAGCAAACTGGATATATCCTGAAGTATAGGCATATACCCTGAGGAAACAATAATTCAAAAAGACACAGGTACCCCTTTGTTCATTGCAGCACTATTTACAATAGTGGCAACAACCTATATGTCCATCAACAGATGAAATGATAAAGACATTGTGGTACATATATACAATGGAATATTACTCAGCCATGAAAAAGAAATGGATTTGAACCAGTTCTAGTGAGGTGGATGAAATTAGAGCCTGTTATAGAGTAAAGTAAGTCAGAAAGAAATATTTTCTATTAAGACATATATATGGTATCTAGAAAAATGGTACCCATGCACCTATGTGCAGGGCAAGAATAGAGATGCAGACAAAGAGAATAGACTTGTGGACACATTGGGGTAATTAAAAGGTAGGATGAATTGAGAAAGTAGCATTGACATATATACACTACCGTGTGTAAAACAGCTAGTAGGAAATTGCTATATAACACAGGGAGCCCAGCCTGGCAGTCTGTGACAACCTAGAGGGTTGAGATGGGGTGGAGGTAGGATGTAGGCTCAAGAGGGAGAAGATATTTACATATATATATATATATGTATATACATAGTTATGGCTGATTCATGTTGTATGGCAGAAACCAGCACAATATTATATAGCAATTATCTTCCAATTAAAAATTAAAAACTAATAATTAGTGATTAATAATCACTTCATGGCAAATAGACAGGGAAACAGTGGAAACAGTGACAGACTTTATTTTTGGGGCTCCAAAATCACTGCAGATGGTGATTGAAGCCATGAAATTAAAAGATGCTTACTCCTTGGAAGGAAAGTTATAACCAACCTAGACAGCATATTAAAAAGCAGAGGCATTACTTTGCCAACAAAGGTCCATCTAGTCAAGGCTATGGTTTTTCCAGTAGTCATGTATGGATGTGAGAGTTAGGCTATAAAGAAAGCTGAGCACTGAAGAATTGATGCTTTCGAACTGTGGTGTTGGAGAAGACTCTTGAGTGTCCCTTGGACTGCAAGGAGATCCAACCAGTCCATCCTAAAGGAGATCAGTCTTGGGTGCTCATTGGAAGGACTGATGTTAAAGCTGAAACTCCAATATTTTGGCCACCTGATGAGAACAGCTGACTCATTTGAAAAGACCCTGATGCCAGGAAAGATTGAGGGCAGGAGGAGAAGGGGATGACAGAGCATGAGATGGTTGGATGGCATCACGGACTCAATGGACATGAGTTTGGGTAGGCTCTGAGAGTTGGTGATGGACAGGGAGGCCTGGTGTGCTGTGGTTCATGGGGTCGCAAAGAGTTGGACATGACTGAGCGACTGAACTGAAGTGAACTGAATTAGTTAAAGAAAGTTTTCCAGCAGCCAGTTGAAATACACTATGAGCTGATTTCATTAAGATAAATCATCTGAACTCTCCCAAAAGCTAAATGATCCATTTACAAGCCTGAATGCAACATTTCATGAAAAGGGCACTTATCTTCTGATGTAAAAATCATTTTTAATTTTGTTTTTTAAGTCATGATTGGCATTTAAGCCACAATTGTCATTATAGGTGATCTGGAAATTATATTCATGTTAGGCTAACTATATCTATACATCTGTTCCTATTATAAGTAAGTATCTTTGATTTACATCATTTTTAGACTGTGTCAATGTACATACACACACACACACACACACACACACACACCCATGGAATCTTTTGCAAAATAGTTCTGATTTTGCTCTTCCATTTATCTTCCAAACAATAGATTTTTCTTTTACCAAAATAATAGCAAATACTGACATGTAATGTTATTTTATCTCTTTTTAAACAGAATTTTAATAATAAGCTCAAAATTGGTGCTTCATTAAAAATAAGATGTACCCATAAAAAAAAAAAGATATACTATGTGTTTGAATTGGAAGAATCAATACTGTCAAAAGTGGCCATACTACCTAAGAAAAACTACAGATTCAAAGCAATCTTTATCAAATTACCAGGGCATTTTTTCACAGAACTAGAGCAAGAAAAATCTTAAAATTTGTATGAAAAACAATTATCAATGAAAAAGGAAACATTACAGGTGATACTGTAGAAATACAAAGAAGCATAAGAGGCTACTGTGAATAATTATATGTGAACACACTGGGTAACCTAATAAAAATGAATAAATTCTTAGAAACATATGGCCTACCAAGATTGATTCATGAAGAAGTAAAAGAAAATTTTGAACAGGCTAGTTTCAAGTAAGTATATTTAATCAAGGAACAAAAATCTCCCAAGAAACTAAAGTCTAGGACCAAACATCCTCACTGGTGAATTCTACCATATATTAAAGGAACTTAATGCCAATTGTTTTAAAACTCTTCCACAAAATAGAAGGGAAGGGAACCCTTTCAAATTCATGTTATGACTTTCTAATTATCCTGATACCAACACCAGAAAAAGAAGCAACAAGAAAAGAAAACTGGGAGATCAGTCTCCATCCTAAATGTGGATGTGAAAATCCTCAACAAAGTATCAGCAAACTGATTTAGTAGCACATTAAATGGGTCATACACTATGATAAAGTGGACTTTATTACAAGTATTTAAGTTTAGTTCAATATCTACAAGTCAACATGATACACTACATTAATAAAATCAAGAATTAAAAGCATAGGCTCATCTCAGTAGATACAGAAATAAGCATCTGACAGAATTCAGCATCCACGTATGGTAAAATGTCACAACAAAGAGCATGTGAAGGGAACCAGCCCGCAGACGACAACGGCCGGACACGACGAGCGACAGTCATCACGCGCTCCGTGCGCTCAGCTGCCGCAGTGAGCGCAGCTCCTTGCGACCCTGCGGACTGCAGCCGGCCAGGCTCCTCTGTCCACGGGCTGCTCGGCGTAAGAACGCTGGAGGGTGCTGCCACGCCCTTCTCCAGGGGATCTTCCTGACCCAAGGGTCAAGCGTGTGTCTCTTGTGTCTCCTGCATTGCAGGCAGGTTCTTTACCCACTGAGCCACCTGGGAAGCCCATACTTAAGAGTTAAAAGCTGAAAGCTTTTCATTTACAATCAGAAACAAGACAAGGATGCCCACTCTTACCACTTTTTAGTCAACATAACATTGGAATTTCTGGCCAGGACAATCAGACAAAAAAGAAAAAGGAAAAACAAGAAAGAAAAGGTAGCCAAAATTGGAAAGGGAGGAGTAAAATTGTTTCTATTTGTAGATGATATGATTTTATATATAGAAAATGCTAAAGACTCCACCAGAAAAACCTGTTAGATCTAATGAACAAATTCAACATAACTCCAGGATACAAAATTAACATCACAAACATCAGTATTGTTTCTATATACGAATGAAAGATTATCTGAGACAGAAATAAATTATCCCATTTATGATATAATCAAACAATAAAAATAGTTAGGAGTAAATTTAACCCAGGATATGAAAGATCTGTCCACTGAAAACCATGGGAAATTGATGAAAGAAACTGAAGACTCAAATAAATGGAAAGATATCACATGTTAATGAATCAAAAAAATTAGTTTTCTTGACATTTCCATATTATCCAATGCCATCTACAGATTTAATGCAATCCCTATTAAGATTCCAACAACATTTTTTTTTACAAAAGTACAGCAAACAATTCTAAAGTTTCTGTGCAAACACAAATTATTCTGAATAGCCAAAACATCTGAGAAACAAGAATAAAGCTGGAGGTATGAATTCCCTGAATTCAAATTACATAACAAAGCTAATCAAAGCTGTGTTGGCATAAGAATGGGCATATAGAACAATAGAACATAAAACCTGAGAAATAAACCCAAGCAAATACAGTTAACTAATATTTCACAAGGAAGCCAAGGATATTCAGTGGAGAAAGAAAATCTTTTCAATAAATGGTTCAAGGGAAATGAAATATTCTCGTGTAAAAGAATGAAACTAGACCACTAACAAAAAATTTTCACACCACTAACAAAAAACTGCTCATAATAAGTACTTAAATGTTAGACTGTAAATCATAAAACTCCTAGAAGAAAACAGAGAAAAGCCCCTTGACATGAATATTGATAATTTTTTTGATATGATACCTAAAGCATAAGCAACAAAACAAATAGAACTGTACTGAACTAATAAAAACCTTCTATACAGCAAAAGAAAAAATCCAAAAATTGAAAAGGCAATCTACAAAATTGGAGAAAATACTGGCAAATCATATACATGGTAAGGGGTTAATATCCAAAATTATATATAAAGAACTAATACAATTCAATAGCAGAAAAACAAGTAATCCAATTTAAAAATAGGCAAAGGACCTGATTTTTAGATCAACAGTTACATGAAAAAGTGTTCAACATTACTAATTATCAGGGGAATACAAATTAAAACTACATTAGATATAATCTCATACTTGTTAGAATGGCCATCATTGAAAAGACAAGAGATAACTAATGCAACAAGGATATAGAGAAAAGGTTAACTCTTGTGCACTGTTAGGGGAAATGTAAACTGATGAAACCACTATGGAAAGCAACATGAAAGTCTCGCAAAATATTAAGAGTATAACTATCATATAATGCAGCAATTTCACCTTGGGCTATATAATCTAAAGAAAACAAAATCACTATGTTGAAGAAATATACATACCCCCATGTTTACTGCAACATTATATACAATAGCCAAGATATGAAAACAATCTAAATTGTCCATGGACAGGTGAAGGATAAAAATGTGGTTTGTGTTTATAAATGTAATTGAATAGCATTCAACTCTTAAAAAAGGAGGAAATCCTGTTTGGGACAACATGGTTAGACTGTGAGGGCATTATTCTAAGTTAAATAAGTCAACAGACACAAATATTAAACAATTTCATTTTTATGTGAAATTTAAAAGAAAAACAACAAAACTAATAAAGAAGTACAGATTTGTGTGTACCAGATATGGAGGAAGGGGGTGGTGGGATTTGATTAAGGTAATCAAATGTTACAAACTTTCAGTTATAAAACAAGTACTAGAGATGTAATATATCAATAAAACATGGTGGCTATAGTTAATACTGCTGTATAGTATATATGAAAATTGCTAAGGCAATATCCTAAAAATTTTCATCACAAGGAAAAGTTTTATTTTTTGTATCTATATCAGATGGTGGATATTAAAGAAATATATTATGGCAATCTTTTTGCCACATATATAAGTCAAATCATTATACCATACACTTTAAACTTATACAGTGCTGTATGTCAATTATATCTCAATAAAGCTGGAATTAAAAATAAATAAATGTACAGAAATGAGGAACTGTGAAAAAGATAGAAGAAAGTAAGTGACAGAAATGAAATATAGGGAAAGAAGATCTATTTTATGTACAATATATAATTTAACTCCTTACATAGGGAAAAATACAGTTAAAAAGAAAATTTTCAGCTCAGTTCAATTCAGTCACCTAGTCGTGTCTGACTCTTTGCGACCCCATGGACTGCAGCACACCAGGTCTCCCTGTCCATCACCAACTCCTGGAGCTTACTCAAACTCATGTCCATAGAGTCGGTGATGCCATCCAACCATCTCATCCTCTGTCGTCCCCTTCTCCTCCTGCCTTCAATCTTTCCCAGCAACAAGGTTTTTCAAATGAGTCAATTCTTCGCATCAGGTGGCCAAAGTACTGGAGTTTCAGCTTCAGCATCAGTCCTTCCAATGAATATTCAGGACTGATTTCCTTTAGGATGAACTGGTTGGATCTCCTTGCAGTCCAAGGGACTCTCAAGAGTATTCTACAATACCACAGTTCAAAAGCATCAATTCTTCAGCACTCAGCTTTCTTTATAGGCCAACTCTCACATCCATACATGACTACAGGAAAAACCACAGCTTTGACCAGACAGATGTTTGTCAGCAAAGCAATGTCTCTGCTTTTTAATAGGAAAATTTTTCTAAAACACACACATCCTTAAAATCTACATGTTAAAAGGGCCCTGTTTTCACCCAGTACCTGGCACTATTGATTCCAGAAGTTCAATTCTAACTCACATTCTAGTAAACCCACTGGACTTTAAAGAAAAGGAATAATAATAAGAAAGAATACTCTGTATCTCTAGGTAAATAGACCAGGTCACTTAGGAAAGAAATCAGGTTGGTGTAAATCTGCTATTCAACAGCAACATACTAAGCAAATTATAAAGTCTACATCTGGGTCGTTGAAAAAATGTTAATAGTTTTAAACATGCAATAACTCAGAGATTTATTTTATCTCTATGCCCGTTTTAAGGAATCAATGAGAAGATGAATTTCAGAAATGAATAGGGAGACTTCTGTGGGAAAAAAGTGAGCATTTAAGACTAAAATAAAGGTAGAAGAAAAACATATATGCTTTGACACCAAAAAGTGGAAAAAGGTAAAGAAAAAGAGAAGATGAATTTATCCATAAATAACATGTGACAGTTAAAGAAAAACTTTTAAAGATAATGAACTTAAGAGTAATGTTCCAGCAAAGAAAAAAGGGACTAGGGAATTATATAAAAGTATTAGGACAAAGATCACTACTACACTATTAGAACAAAAATACACACCTTCCAAAAACTCAGAAAGTTCAAAATAAAAGAGAACATTTAATGAAAGCACATAGTAAATATAACTTGAAATATTTAAAAAGATAGAGATTAAAAATGTTGATCATATTAATAAATGCAAGTTGAATCAACTTACTATTAAAATAAAAAACAAGATTGACTTAAAAGTAAAATTCAACTCTGTATCATATATAGGACAGATACTTAAAAGAGAGCAATTAAGAAAAACTAAAGTAAAAAAGGCTAAAAGTAAAAAAAAAAAAAAAAAGGAAAGTAACTCAGACAAATGTAAACAAAAGTAAAGCGGTGGGGGGGCTCCTCCTATTGTCAATTTGACAATTTGTCAATATGACAAAATAGGACATGGAGCTCACTCCTCCCACAAATGAATTAAAAATACATCTACATGTGGAACTGTTCTCAAAAACTACCTGCTGAGTGTTAGCACATCTCAGCTAAAAGTGCAAGAAAAATCTCCATGTAACTAGGTAGGACAAAAGAAAGAAAAAAAAAAAAAGCAGCAGCAGGATGGGACCTGTACCACTAGGAGGAAGTTGTGAAGAGGAAATGTTCCTTCACCCTGAGAGGCACTCATCAGTGGGGAGTGTCAAAGAAGAGCGCAACCACTGGTTTGAGACAAGCAGAACAGAAAGAGAGCTGCACAGATGGTCTATGCACTCCCCAGCCTGAGACACATATCTGCTGGTACAGGCATGGCCTGGGCACTAAAACTTGAGCTTTAGAGGACAGACCTAGGGAGAGGACCGGGAGAGGGCTGAAGGGGCTGCAGAGTCGAATGGCCACAACGGGGGTGTACATGGAAGAAGCCTGGGCCCATCATAGGAGCAAAGCATCACTGTTAAGAGGTGCGTGAATGGAGGGTCATAGGAACCTCTTTCTCACATGCTCTCGGCCCGCTGAGAGCCACCTCTGCGTTCTGGAGTGCACAAGTACCAGTGGGTTTTCCACATATGGAGGCAAGGCTGAAATCAGAGCTCCTCGCCAAGTCATGTGACTTAGGGAGGAGGGCTGAAGTCTGAGCCCTGTCCCGGCATCTTAGTGATCCATGGATTTATGCTGCCTCTACTGGCTTTCTAAACTCAGCACCCGTTGGATGTCCAAGTGGACAGTGGATGCTCCTGTGGCTGGGATGGCTCAGGCCATATCAGCTGTGGGCTTAGAGGACATGCAGAGGCAGGAGTGGGATCTAGGCTGCTTCCATAGCTTCCATGGTGGGTCCAGGTGCATGACTACTGCAATCGTGGTACCTGAATTCAGTGGATCTTTGTGAAGATCTTCTTTGTAGAGACAACATCTGATTGACACCAGGGCCAATTGCTGGCTTTGCCATGGTTGAAGCAGGGCTGAGGGCAGTGCCAACAACAGTGTAAGTTGTGAGTCCACACTACAGATGGCAAGCCACACCACAGAGCACAGTCCACAGTGAACAGCTCCAGGGAAGGAATACTCATTGGCTCCTCTCCCAGCAGGAGAGTTCCAATTCTTCCCACCTCATACCACAGCTCAGAAATGGACCTGAGAACTTATAATCCAACAAATAGGAAGCAGATCCTGCCCCTGAAAGGGCTGTAACAGCCACAAAGCAAAGAGGAGGCCCTGCAGACTTCAGAGCAGACTCTTGTCACCACAATACCAGTCCACAACCCCTATCAAGTGGATAATGTCCAGCACACAGTGAGGAAAGAGGCATCCATACTAAAAACAGCCCTGGCGACAAAAATATTAAACCCACGCAGGCTACATCGAAGTGCTCCCACATAAAAATAGTCATCCAAGATCACAGAAGATAATTGTTTCTCTTAAACTCATACAGTCAGAGAAATATAAGTAAAATGAATAAGCAGAAGAAACACTCCTAATTAAAATATCAAGAGAATTCCCCTGAAAGAGCAAACAGTGAAACAGACTTCTTTAGTCTAATATACACTGAGTTAAAAAAGAAAAAAGGAAAATACTGAAGGAATTAAGATTATCAATAGAAATGAAGATACTAGAGGGTCAAGACAAGATATAATGTAAACTATCTTGAGAGTAGAATGTGAGCTTAGCTCTTTTTAAGGAAACACCAAAATCACAACTAATGGCTGAATAACCATAGACAAAAAACTGCTGGAAACTACTATAAAAGATACCCTATACCCAAAGCCAAAGAAGCCACCACAATGAGACAGTAGTACAATCACAAGAAAATAAAATTCCACACATGCTCAGTGACCAACCCACATACTCAAAAAATAATGGTATCACAAAAGTTCTCCTACAGGAGATAAAGTTTTGAGCCCCATGTCAGGCTCCTCAGCCTGGGAGTCTGGCAACAGGAGGAACGCCCACTATCTGTGAAGACCACTATGGTTTAGGGGTTCCATAGAACTGTGAAAAATAGGAACTCCATTCTTAAGGTGATGTACACAAGATCTCCTGTTCACTGAACCCAGGGGAAAAAGCAGTGACCTTATAAGAACCCAAGCCAGACTTATCTGCTAGTATTGAGGGGTTTCCTGCAGAGGCAGGGGGCAGCTGAGGCTCACTGTGGGGACAAGGACTCTGGGAGTGACAGTTCTGGAGAGTATTAACCAGGCTGAGCCCTCTTAGAGGCCACCGTTTTCTCATCTAGCCCCATCTGCAGCCTGTAGGCTCTAGTGACGGGACACCTCAGGCCAAAAAATCATCAGGGCAGGAAGTCTGCTGTACATCAGCAGAAAGGATGCTTAAAGTATTCCTGACACACAGCTGCCTGATAAACACACCCCCTGACATAGCCCTGCCAGACAGACAAGATTGAGCTCCACCCACCAGTGAGCAGCAACCAGTCCCTCCCTCCAGGAAGCCTGCACAAGGCTCTTAAACTCACTCTCCAGGGTTCAGACAGCATGAGCTAGAAAAACTGCAACCCTTCAGCCTACAGAATGGGAAATATAATCATAGAATGTCACAAAAATTAGATGGCAGAGAAATATGTTCCAGATGAAAGAACAAGATAAAATCACAGAACAACTAATTGAAATGAAGATAGACAATCTAACTCCAAAAATTTCAGAGTAATGATAGTAAAGATGAGCCAAGATCTCAGAAAAAAGAATGGAAGCACAGATCAAGAAGAGATAAGAAATGAGTAACAAAGACCTAGAGTAACTAAAGAATAAATAAATGGAAATGAGCAATGCAATAACTGAAATGAAAAAAATCACTAGAAGGAATCTAAAGCATAATAACTGAGGTAGACAAATGGATGAGTGAGCTAGAAGACAGAATGGTGGATATCACTGCTGTGGAAAAGAACAAAGAAAAAGGAATGAAAAGAAGTGAAGATAATCTGAGTTGCCTGTGGGTTAATTTTGAATAATAATTTTAAATGCATCAGCATTCACTTATAGTCATTCCAGGAAAAAAAGAGAGAAAGGGCTTGAGAAAATATGTGAAGACATAGCGGCGAAAATTTCCCTAACATGGAAAAAATCAGTCACCCAAGTCCAGAAAGCATAGAGAGCTCCAGGCAGCATAAACCCAAGGAAGAACATGCTAAGATGCATAGAAATCAAACTGACAAAAAGTTTAAGACAAAGAAAAAAATATTAAAAATAACAAGAGAAAAGCAACAAATAACATTCAAGGAAATTCCCAGGAGGTTATCAGCTGAATTCTCAGCAGAAACACTACAGGCCAGAAGGGAGTAACATGATGTGATCACAGTGATATAAGGAAGAACCTACAACCAAGAATAGTCTACTCAGCAGGCCCTCATTCAGATTTGACAGAAAAATAAAAAGCTTTACAAACAAGCAAAAGCTAAGAATTCAACAAGACCAAACCAGCTTTACAACAAATGCTAAAGGAACGGCTCTAGGCTGAAAAGAAAAGCACACAACTAGAAGCAAGAAAACTGCCAACGCGGAAGCTCACCAGAAAAGGCAAGTGTACACTAAAGGCAGGAAATCAGCCGCAGACAAATATGACATCAAAACCAGCAACATTGAGAAGGGGAGGGTACAAATGCAGAATATCGGAAGTGTGGTTGAAATTAAAAGAGCAGCAATTTAAAACAATGCTGTTTATATATGGACCACTCTATCAAATCTTCATGGTAACAGCAAACTGAAAATCTACAATAAACACACAAAAAACAAAAAGGAATCCAAACATAAAAGGAAAATTAGTGGTCAAATCACAAGAGAAGAGACTGAAAGAGGAAGGGGGATAAAATGACCTACAAAAAAATCCGAAATAACAAAATGGCAATGGAAGCATATGTATCAATAATTAACTTAAATGTAAACAGATAATTAACTTAAACATAAAAGTAAATGCTCCAACCAAAAGACATCGACTGACTGAGTGGATACAAAAACAAGACCCATAAATGCTGTCTACAAGAGACTCATTTCACATCTAGGCACACATATAGAATGAAAATGTGTGGATCAAAAAAGGTATTCTATGCAAACAGAAATCAAGAAAGCTGGAGGAACAATATTCATGTTAGACTAAAATAGACTTTAAAATAAACTCTGTAACATGGGATAACTTCTATTTCTGCTTCATTGGCTATGCTAAAGCCTTTGACGGTGTGGATCACAACAAACTATGGAAAATTATTAAAGAGATGGGAACACCAGAGCAGTTTACCTGCCTCCTGAGAAACATGTATTCAGGTCAAGAAGCAAAGTTAGAACCAGACATGGAACAATGAGCTGGTTAAATTTGGGAAAAGAGTATGTCAAAGCTGTATATTGTCACCCTGCTTATTTAACTTCTATGCAGAGTATACCATGTGAAATAACAGGCTGGATGAAGCTCAAACTGGAATCAAGATTGCTAGAAGAAAAATATCAACAACCTCAGATATGCAGATGATACCACTCTAATGGCAAAAAGCAAAGAGGAAATAAAGAGCCTCTTGATGAAGGTGAAAGAGGAGAGTGAAAAAGTTGACTTAAAACACAACATTCAAAAAACTAATATCATGGCATTTGGTCCCATCAATTCATGGCAAATAGATGTGAGAAAATGGAAACAGTCACAGACTTTGTTTTCTGGGCTTCAAAATCACTGTGGACGGTGACTGCAGCCATGAAATTGAAAGACACTTGCTCCTTGGAAGAAAAGCTATGACAAATCTAGGCAGCATATTAAAAAGCAGAGACATCACTTTGCTGACAGAGGTCTGTATAGTCAAAGCTATGGTTTTCCCAGTAGTCACATATGGATGTGAGAGTTGGACCATAAAGAAGGCTGAGTGCTAATGAATTGATGCTTTTGAAATGTGGTGCTTGAGAAGACTCTTGAGAGTCCCTTGGACAGCAAGGAGACCAAACCAGTCAATCCTAAAGGAAATTAGCCCTGAATATTCATTTAAAGGACTGATGCCTAAGGTGAAGCTCCAATAATTTGGCCACCTGATGTGAAGAGCCAACTCATTGGAAAAGACCCTGATGCTGGGAAAGATTGAGGGCAGGAGGAGAAGGGGGTGACAGAGGATGAGATTGCTGGATGGGATTATCAACTCAATGGACAAAAGTGTGACCAAACTCAGGGAGAGAGATAGTGAAAGACAGGGAAGCCTGGTGTGCTACAGTCCACAGGGTTGCAAAGTCAGACACAACTGAGCAAAGGAACAACAGTAAACCAAGAAGGTTCCCTACATAAAGATCTCGGTCATAAATCCAAATATACATGCACCCAGCATAGGAGCACCTCAACATATAAGGCAAATGCTAAGAGCCTTAAGAGGAGACAGCAACAGTAACACAGTAATAGTGGTGGACTATAAAACCCCACTTTCATCAATGGACAGATCATCCAGACAGGAGATCAACAAGGAAACACAGGCCTTAAATGAGACATTAGACCTGGTAGACTTAATTGATATTTATTAGTAGCACATCCCAAAGCAGTAGAATACACATTTTTTTCAAGTGCACATAGAACGTTCTCCAGGATTGATCACACACTGGACCAAAGTTCAAACCTCAGTAAAAATTTTAAGAAAATTGAAATCAAACATTTTTTTCCCACAAACTCAGTACTATGAGATTAGATATCAAATACAAGGGGAAATAAAAACAAAAAACAAACATATGGAGGCTAAATATTTTACTAACCAACCAGTGGATCACTGAAAAAAATCAGAGGAAATAAAAAAATACCTAGAGGCAAATGAATACAAAAGTATGATGACCCAAAACAAATGGGATGTGGCAAAAGCTGGTCTAAGAGGAAATTTTATAGCAATACAATCTTACCTCAGGACAAAAGAAAAGTCTCAAGTAAACAACCTAACCCTACGCCTGTACCAAGCAGAGAAAGAACAAACCCCGAGTTAGTAGAAGGAAAGAAACCATAAAATCTGAGCAGAATAAATGAAATACAGACTACAAAAATAAAAGAAAAGATCAATAGAAATAAAGCTGGTTCTATGAAGAGATAACAAATGGATGAACATCTCAGTTCAGTTCAGTCGCTCAGTCGTGTCCAACTCTTTGAGACCCCATGGATTGCAGCACGCCAGGCTTCCCTGTTCATCACCAACTCCCGGAGCTTGCTCAAACTCATGTCCATTGAATCAGTGACACTATCCAACCATCTCATCCTCTGTCGCCCCCTTTAATTTTATTGATCCCCCTCTCTCTTTTCTTGATGAGTTTGGCTAAATGTTTATCCTTTTCACTTGTTCCTTGTAAGAAAAGGATAAACATTTAGCCAAACTCATCAAGAAAAAGAGAAAGGGGGATCAATAAAGTTAGAAATAAAAAGAAGTTGCAACAGACACTGCAGAAATACAAAAAATCATGACACTACTACAAGCAGTTCTATGCCAATAAAATGGAAAACCTAGAGGAAATGGACAAATTCTAAGAAAAGTATAGTCTTCCAAGATTAAACCAGGAAGAAATAGAAAGTATAAACAGATCAGTCACACATAGTGAAATTGAAATTGTTCTTACAAAATTCCCAATAAACAAAAGTCCAGGACAAGAGGGCTTCACAGGTAAATTCTACAAAAAACATTTGGAGAAGAGTTAACACCTAACATCCAGAAACTATTCCAAAATATTTCAGAGAAAGGAACACTCCCAAACTCATTCTGTGAGGCCATCACAACCTTGATACCAAAACCAGACAAAGATACAACAACAACAAAGATTACAGGCCAATGTCATTTATGAACATAGACTCAAAATTCCTCAACAAAATACAAGCAGACCAAATCAAACAATACATTAAAAAGATCATACACTATGATCAAGTGTGATTACCCGAGGGATGCAATGATTTTTCAATACCTGCAAATAATCAGTTTGATGTACCACATTAGCAACTTAAAGAATAAAAGCCATATGATTATCTTCATAGATGCTAAAAAAAACTTTTGACAAAACTTGACACCCATTGCTGATAAAAGTTCTACAGAAAGTGGACATAAAAGAATAAAGATCCTAATAACAAAACTAAGCTAATATCATACTCAATGGTGAAAAGGTAAACATATTTTTTCTAAGATCAGGAGGGCAAGGCTATCCACTCTTGTCCCTTATTCAATATAGTTTTGGAAGTCTTAGTCATGGCAATCAGAGAAGAAAAAGAATTTAAGTGAATCCAAGTTGAAAAACAAATAGTAAAACGGGCAGTGTTTGCAAATGACATGATATTATACATAGAAAATCCTAAATATGCTACCAGAAAACCACTAGAGTTCATCAATGAATTTGGTGCAGGACACAAAATAAATACACAGAAATCTGCTGCATGTCTATATACCTAAAATGAAAGATCAGAAAGAGCAAATAAAGAAACCCATTTACCATCTCATCAAAAAGAATAAAGTAACTAGAAATAAACCCACCTAAGGAGGCAAAAGATCTGTACTCTAAAAATGTAAGATGCTGATGAAAGAAATTGAAAATGACAAAAAGAGATGTAAAGATACACCAAGTATTTGGATTGGAAGACCAACATTGTAAAAATTACTGTACTACCCATGGTAATCTACAGATACAATGCAATCCTGATCAAACTACCAGTGACATTTTTCACAGAATCAGAACAAAAAGATTTAAAAATTTGTATGGAGACACAAAGCACCCTGAACACAAAGCAATATTTAGAAAGAAATGTGGAGCTGAGGAAATCAGGCTCCCTGCCTCAGACTGTACTAGAAGCTATGGTAATCAAAAGAGTACGATACTAGCACAAGGCCAGAGATACAGATCAATGGAAGGATAGAAAGCTTCGAAATAAACCCATGCACCAGGCGTCAATTAATCTACAACAAAGGAGGCAAAGATATACAATGGAGAAAAGACAGTCTCTTCAATAAATTTTTTAAAAAAGGTGAGATATGGATAGACTTAGTGACTGTCATACATGGTGAAGCAAGTCAGAAAAAGAAAAACAAAATCATGAACTGACACTTATTTATGGGCTTCCCAGGTGGTGATAGTGCTAAAGAACATGCCCACTAATGCAAGAGACTTAAGAGATGTGGGTTCAATCCCTGAGTCAGGAAGATACCCTGGAGGAGGAAATGGCAACCCACTCCAGTATTTTCGAAGGGAAAATCCGATGGACAGAGAAGCCTGGCAGGCTACAAACCATAGGGTTGCAAAAGGTCAGATACGACTGAAGCAACATAGCTGGCATGCAACACATATAAACAGCACATATATTTGGAATCTAGAAAAATGCTATAGATGAGTTTATTTGTGAAGCAGAAATAGAGACAAAGACGTAGAGAACAGACGTGTGGATACCAAGGGGAAAGTGGGGGTGGAAGGAATTAGGAGATTGGGATTGTCACATATACGCTAGTGATACATATATAAAATGGGTAACTAGTGAGAACACACTCTATAGCACAAGGAGCTCTACTTAGTGCACTGTGGTGATCAGAAAGAGACGGAAGTCCAAAGGGGAGCGGATATGTGCATTGCCATTGTTTAGTTGCTAAGTCATGGCCTCCTCTCTGCGACCTGTGAACTGAAGCATGCCAGGCTTCCCTGTCCTCCGTTATCTCCAGGAGCTTGCTGGAGATAACCCATGTACATGTAAACCCATGTACATCGCGTCGGTGATGCCATCCAACCATCTCATCCTCTGTTGCCCCCTTCTCCTCCTGCCCTCAATCTTTCCCAGCTTCAAGGTCTTTTCCAATGAGTCAGTTCTTTGCATCAGGTGGCCAAAGTATCAGAGCTTCAGCATCAATCCTTTCAATGAATATACAGGGCTGGTTTCTTTAGGATTGACTGGTTTGGTCTCCTTGCTGTCCAAGGGACTCTTAAGAGTCTTCTCCAGCACCATAGTTCAAAAGCATCAATTCCTCCATGCTCAGTCTTTATGGTCCAACTGTCACATCCATATATGACTACTGGAAAAACCACAGCTTTGTCAGCAAGGCGAGGTCTCTGCTTTTGAATATGCTGTCTAGGGTGGTCATAACTTTTCTACCAAGGAGCAAGCATCTTTTAATTTCATGGCTGCAGTCACCTTATGCAGTGATTTTGGAGCCCAAGAAAAGAAAGTCTGTGACTCTTTCCATTTTTCACCATCTATTTGCCATGAAGTGATGCCATGATGCCATGATCTTCAGTTTTTTGAATGGTGTGTTTTAAGTCAGATTTTTTACTCTCCTCTTTCACCTTCATCAAGAGTCTCTTTAGTTCCTCTTTGCTTTCTACCATTAGAGTGGTATCATCTGCATGTATGAGGTTGTTGATATTTCTCCCAGCAATCTTGATTGTAGCTTGTGAGTTATCCAGCCCAGCCTTTCACATGATGTAGTCTGCATATAAGTTAAAGAAGCAGGGTGACAACATACAGCCTTGATGTACTCCTTTTCCAATTTTGAACCAGTCTGTTGTTCCATGTCCAGTTCTAGCTGTTGCTTCTTGTCCTGCATACAGGTTTCTCAGGAGGAAGATAAGGTGGTCTGGTATTACCATCTCTTTAAGAATTTTCCATAGTTTGTGGTGACCCACACAAATGCTTTAGTGGAGTCAATGAAGCAGATGTTTTTTCTGGAATTCCCTTGCTTTTTCTATCATTCAAAGATGTTGGCAATTTGATCTCTGGTTCCTCTGCCTCTTCTATATCCAGTGTGTACATCTGAAAGTTTTCAATTCACATACTACTGAATCTTAAAGGATTTTAAGCATTACCTTGTTAGCATGTGAAATGACCACAATTGTGCAGCAGTTTGAGCATTGTTTGGCATTGACTTTCTTTAGGATTGGAATGAAAGCTGATCTTTCCCAGTCCTGTGGTCACTGCTGAGTATTCCAAATTTGCTGGCATATTGACTGAAGCACTTGCACAGCATCAGCTTTTAGGATTTTAAATGGCTCAGCTGGAATTCCATCACCTCCACTAGCTTTGTTCATAGTAATGTTTTCTAAGGTCCATTTGACTTCACGCTCTAGTAGGATATCTGTCTCTAGGTGAGTGACCACACCATCATAGTTATCCAGTTCATTATTACCCTTTCTGTATCGTTCTTCTGTGTATTCTTGCCACCTCATCTTTCTCTCTTCTGCTTCCGTTAGGTCTTTGACATTTCTGTCCTTTATTATGCCCATCTTTGCATGGAATCTTCCCTTGGTGTCTCTAATTTTCATGAAGAGATCTCTAGTCTGTCCCATCTGTTGTTTTCCTCTATTTCTTTACATTGCTCACTTAAGGAGGCTTCCTCACCTCCTTACTATTCTCTGAAACTCTGCAATCGATTGGGTATACCTTTCCTTTTCCCCTTTGCCTTTCACTTCGCTTCTTTTCTCAGCTATTTGTAAGGCCTCCTCCAACTACCATTTTGCCTTCCTGCATTTCTTTTCTTGGGGATGGTTTTGGTCACTGTCTCTTGTACAAAGTTATGAACCTCTGTCCATAGTTCTTCAGGCACTCTGCCTACCAGATCTAATCCCTTGAATCTAGTCATCACCTCTACTGTATAATCATAGGAGATTTGATTTAGGTAATAACCTGAAAGGTCTAGTGGTTTTCCCTACTTTCTTCAAATTAAGCCTGAATTGTTCAATGTATGTATATGTATGACTGATTCATTTTGTTGTACAGTAGAAAGTAACATATTTAAAGCAACTATACTCCAATATAAACTTTAAAAATTAAAAAATAAAATGATACGTCAGATACAGAACAAACAAACAAAAAACAAAAAGAAATGATAAAACCTCCTAAACCTATAGACAGAAACAGATTCTAGGTACAGAAAGTAGAGAGAGTACCAATCTAGATGAACCTGAACAGAGCCACACCATATTATAATTTAAATGACAGCAGTTAAAGAGGGGTTTCTAAAGGCAGCAAGAGGAAAACAGAGTTAATGGAAAGGAAACCCCTATAACGCTATCAGCTGATTTCTCTCCAGAAATACTGCAGGCCAGAAGGGCATGACAGGATATATTCAAATTCCTGAAAGGAAAAAATCTGCAACCTAGGACACTCTACCCACCAAGATTATCGTTTACAATAGAAGGAGAGACAAAGAATTTCTCAAGAAGCAAGCAAAAACTAGAAGAATAAAGCAATACTAAATCTATCCTAAATGAAATATCGAATGATCTTCCCTAGATAAAAGGAAAAAGAAAAGTACAACTGAAGCTAAATCACCTAAATAAGCCAGTATACAGATTTTTAAAATATCAAAAATTTTTGTGAAAGTGACAATAACCACAATGAATAGCAAAAGGATAATCATGAAGATGTAAAAAGGTCACCAAATCATAAAGTGTAGGGGAGGAGAGTAGGAAATTTTTTTTTTTTAGAATGTGTTTAAGTCTGTATGACTATCAGTCTAAAGCAAGTAGACACAGGAAGGGGTTAACATACTTGAAAAACCACAAATCAAAACACATAGAAGATTCACAAAAACAAGAAAGAAGAAAACAAGAGCATAATACAAAAAAAAATCATAAAACCACAAAATTAAAATAGAAAGGAACAAGGAAGAAATACAAAATCAACTGGAAAAGAAGATTTAAAATGGCAACCACACACATCTATCAATAAATATCTTAAAAGGTCAATGGATTAAATGCTCCAAATCAAAAGATAGAGAATGACTAATTGGGAAAAAAAATAGCAACAACAACAACAAAAAGAGGCTACAATATGCTGCCTACAAGATACTCACTTTAAGGCAAAGATACACATAAATTAAAAGTGAGCAGATGGAAAAAGATATTTCATGCTAATGAAAAGAAAGTGGTGGGAACACAATACTCCTATCAGACAAAACTGACATTAAAACAAAGTCCATAAAGAAAGTTAAAGAAGGACAATATATAATGATAAAAGAATCAATGCAAGAGGATATTACATTGATCAATATATATGCATGTAATACATGCTGCTGCTGCTAAGTCGCTTCAGTTGTGTCCGACTCTGTACGATCCCATAGACGGCAGCCCACCAGACTCCGCCGTCCCTGGGATTCTCCAGGCAAGAACACTGGAGTGGGTTGCCATTTCCTCCTCCAGCATGTAATACATAGGGGCACACAAATGCAAAAAAAAAAATACTAGCAGACACAAAGGGGAAGTGGATTGGAATAAAATTAAAGAAGACTTTAACATACCATTCACATCAATGGACAGATTTTCTAGACAGAAAATAAAGTAACAGGAATTCTAAACTATACAGTATAACAGTTACATTTAATTGATATTTTCAGGACATTACATTAAAAAAAAACAGAATACACATTCTTTTCAAGTGCACATGGAACATTCTCTAGGAATTATCACATACTAATGCACAGTACAAGCCTCTACAAACTTGTGTATAGAAATTATTTCAAGCATCTTTTCTGACCCACGAAGGCCTGAAACTAGAAATCAACCACAGAAAAAGAAACAGAAAAAAGGGATTGCATGGAAACTAAACAACATGCTACTGAAAAACCCAATGTATCAAAGCTGAAATAAAAAAGAAAATTAAAAATACCTTGAGGCAATGAAAACAACCATACAAAATCTATGGGATGCAGCAAAAGCAGTTCTTAGTGGGGAGCTCATAGCAATACAAGACTTCCCCCAAAATCAAGAAAAATTTCGAAAAACCTAACTTGCCAACTAAAAGAATTAGAAAAAGAAGAACAAACAACACCTAAAGTCAGCAGAAGAAAGAAAATAATAAAGGTCAGAGAGGAACTAAAATAGAGACTCAGTTCAGTTCAGTCGCTCAGTCGTGTCTGACTCTTTGTGACCCCATGGACTGCAGGATGCCAGGCCTCCCTGTCCATCACCAACTCCCAGAGTTTACTCAAACTCATGTCTATTGAGTTGGTGATGACATCCAACCATCTCATCCTCTGTCTTCCCCTTCTCCTCCCACCTCCGATCTTTCCCAGTACCAGGGAAAGATTAAAAAATAGTAAAAAATCAATATAAACAAGAGCTGGTTCTTTAAAAGGGTATAAACAAGATTGACAAATTTCTGGCCAGGCTTACCAAGAAGAAAAGAAAGAGGATCCAAATAAACAAAATAAGAAATGAAAAGGAGAGATAACAACCGATACCACAGAAATACAAAAACCATAAGAGTACAATGAACAATTATATGCCAACAAATTTGACGACCTAGAAAAAAATGAACAAGTTTCACTAAAGCTGAATCAAGAAGAAATAGATAATTTGAACAGACCAATGCCTAGAAGTCAAATGAATCTCTCAATTTAAAATACTCTCTAAAAACAAAAGTCAGGGACCCAGTGGCTTCACAAGTAAATTCTACCAACCATGTGAAGAAGAATTTACATCATTTCTTCTCAAGACTATTCCAAAAGACTGAATAGAAAGGAATTCTCCCAAAGACATTCTATGAAGTCAACATCAACCTGATACCAAAACCAGACAAAGACACTACCAAAACAGAAAATTACAAGCTAATATCTCTGATGAATATCAGTGCAAGGATTCTCAACAAAATAATAGCAAACGAATAAGTGAATCCAACAACACAAAAAAATGATTATACACGTGTACACCCATGGCTGATTTGTGTCGATGTATGGTGAAAGCCACTACAATATTGTAAAGTAATTAGCCTCCAATTAAAATAAATTAATTAATTTTTAAAAAATGATTATACACCATGACCAAGTTGGATTCATCCCATGGTTGTGGGGATGTTTCAAAATATACAAATTAAGCAATGTGATGCACCACATCAACAAAACACAAAAGCCTGTTAATCATCTCAATAGAGGCCGAAAAAGCAATTGCTAAAACTCAACATTCATTCATGACAAAAACTCTTATGAAAGCAGGTATAGAGACAACATATCTCAATACAGTAAAAACTATTTACCACACACCACAATGAGTATAACACTCAAAGGTGAAAACCTGAAAGCTCCTGCTACAAGAATGCTCACTCTCACCACTTCTATCCAACATGGTATCAGAAATCCTAGCCACAGCAATCAGAGAAAGAAGTCACAGAATCAAGAAAGAAAAGGTATACAAATTGAAAGGGAAGAGGTAAAATTGTCATTATATGCAGATAACTATTAGAACTGATAAATGACTTCAGTAAGGTAGCAAGATACAAAATTAACATACAGAAATCAGTTGCATTTCTTTAAACTAACAATAAAAATCAGAAATGGAATTTATTTATTTTTGAGATTGCATTTCTCACTTATCAGCTTGGCAAAAATCCAAACGTTTACAACATAGTCTGTTAATGAGGCTACAGGGAAAAGGCATTTTCATATATTGCCAGTAGGAAGCAAAATTACAAATGTATTTACCCTTTCACCCAGCAATTGCACTTCAGGGAACTTGTCCTGCAAATATATCTGCATACACCCAAAACGATGTATGTATATAGTTATTCACTATGGCATTCATTTACAACAGTAAAATACTAGGAAAAAACAAGCGTTTTTCTAAGGAGAGCTGGTCAAATAAACAACTATACATCCACCCAATGGAACGCTAAGCCACTTGAGAAAAGAATGAGGAAGTTTTCATGAATAGATCTCCAGGATATAATGGAAAATGAAAACATTAGTGTGTAGAACAATGTATATAGACTATTTTAAAAAATAAAATAATATCAGGACTGCCCCAGGGTCCAGTGGTTGAGACTCCATCTTCCAATACAGGGGGCACAGGTTCAGGGAATTAAGATCCCACATGCCACACTGTGGCCAAACAAATAAGTAAAACAAGACAGTTCATATTTATTCATATCTTATTTAAAAAGCACTGGAACTGAACAATTTGAAGATAATTAACACTACTAAACTGTACACTTAAAAAATAATTTTAATGGTAATTGTGTTATGTGTTTTTTGTGTGTGCTCAGTTGCTCAGTCACATCCAACTCTTTGTGACCCTATGGACTGCAGCCAGCCAGGCTCCTTTGCCCATGGAACTCTCCAAGCAAGAATACTGGAGTGGGTTGCCACCCCTCCAGTAGAGGATCCTCCTGACACAGGGATCGAACCTGCCCTTCCCACGTCCCCTGCTCCACAGGCAGACTATTCACTGCTGAGCCACTGGGGAAGCCCCTGTGTGTGTGATTTTTTTTTTCCCCCACAACTTAAAAACAAACAAACATGAGAAGTGTCTGTCAGAAGCTTATATAATATGTTTATTTGGAAGGTGAGAGGATGCATAAAGTCACTTATTTTGTTTTTTTTGTTTGTTTGTTTGTTTTTAGTTTTTGGCTGTGCTGGGTCTTCATTGCTGTGAGGGCTTTTCTCTACTTGAAGTGCATGGGCTTCTCAGTGCAGTGACCTCTCTCGTTGCAGAGCACGGGTTCTAGGGTGCACTGACTTCAGTAGTTGCAGCACTAGTTTCAGTAGTTGGACTCCTTAGGTGCAGCCCCTGGGCTCAGAAAGCGAATTTAAATAAACAATCTCCTTAAAACTTGCATCTTAAAAAGTACAATATTTAGTAAAACTCCTGACCAAGGAGGTGAAAGACTTGGATGCTAAGAACTATAAAACATCAATAAAGGAAATTGAAGATGATTCAAAGAAGTGGAAAGATAACCCATGCTCTCCAGTTGAAAGAATTAATATTTTCAAAATGGCCATACTAGTCAACGTGATCTATGGATTTAATGTGATCTTTATCAAATTATCCATGACATTTTTCATAGAACTAGAATAATTCTAAAATTTATATGGCACCATAAAAGACAGAATTGCCAAAACAGTCCCAAGAATGTAGAACAATGCAGGAGGCATAACCCTCGACAATACTATAAAGGTACATTAATCAAAACAGCATGATACTGGTACAAAATCAGAGATATGTATCAATGGAACAGAACAGACAGCCCAGAAAAAAATCCACACACCCATGGTCAATTAATCCATGACAAAGAAGGCAAGAATGTACTATGGAAAAAAGACCATCTGTTCAGCAACTGGTGTTGGGAAAGCTGGACAGTCATATGTAAAAAAATTAATTTAGAGCTCACCCTTTTACCATACACAAACATAAACTCAAAATGATTTAAAGACATAAACATAAGACATGATACCATAAAACTCATAGAAGTGAACATAGGCAAAATATTTTCTGACATAAATCATACCAAACGTTTTCTTAGGTCAGTCTCCCAAGGCAATAGAAATAAAAGCAAAAATAAACAAATGGGACTTCATCAAGCTCTTGGACAGCAAAGGAATCCATAAACAAAACATAGGAAATCATAAGCAAAAGGACAATTGACAGACTGAGGGAAAATATTCGGAAATGATGCAACTGAAAAGGGGTTAATTTAAAGTATAAAAACAACTCATACAACACAATAACAAAAACCCCCAGGGAAAAAACCAATCGAAAAATGGGTGGAAAATGTAAATACACATTTTTCCAAAGAAGACATACAGGTGGCCAACAGGGCCATGAAAAGATGTTCAACATCACTAATTATTAGAGAAATGCAAATCAAAACTATAGTGAGGTACCACCTCACACTATTCAGAATATCCATCATTAAAATATCTGCAAATAATATGCTTGAAAGGATATAGAGAAAAGGGAACTCTCTTACACTGTTGGTGGGAATATAAATTGGTTTATTCACTACAGAAAATAGTATGGAAATTCCTTTAAAAACCTGAAAATAGTCTTCCCATGTTAGTCACTCAGTTGTGCCCAACTCTTTGGGACCCCATGGACTGTAGCCCACCAAGTTCGTCTCTCCATGCTTTCCCAGGCAAGTCATGCGGGTTGCCATTCCCTTCTCTAAGGCATCTCCCCAACTGAGGAATCGAACCCAGGTCTTCCACATTGCAGGCAGATTCTTTACTCTCTGAGCTACCAGGGAAGACCATATGTTCCCATATGATTAACACCACCACTCCTGAGCATATATACTGACAGAACAATAATTAAACTCTACATGCACCCTTATGTTCATAATTGCACTATTCCCAATAGCTGAGATATGGAAGTAGCATAGATATTTATTGACAGATGAATGGATAAACAAGTTGTGGTATACACCACAATGAAATAGTACTCAGCGAGAAAAAATAATGAAATAACACCATTTGAAGCAACATGGATATAACTAGAGATTATTATACTAAGTGAAGTAAGTCAGAAAG
This sequence comes from Cervus canadensis, assembly GCF_019320065.1. Taxonomy (NCBI): domain Eukaryota; kingdom Metazoa; phylum Chordata; class Mammalia; order Artiodactyla; family Cervidae; genus Cervus; species Cervus canadensis. Next base: position 60,074,144 of record NC_057404.1, read on the forward strand.
AGAAAGACAAATACCATATGATATTACTTATATGTGGAATCTAAAATATGACATCATGAACTTATCTGTGAAACAGAAACAGACTCAGCTTGTGTTTGCTGACGGTGAAGGAGGTTGAGGGAGGAATTAATTGGGAGTTTAGGATTAGCAAATGCAAGCTATTGCACATAGAATGGATAAAAAAGTACTACTGCATAGCACAGAGAACTCTATTAAATATCCTATGATAAGCCATAATGGAAAAGAATATAAAAAGGAATGTACATACATGTATAACTGAATCACATTGCTGCACAGCAGAAATTAACATAACATTGTAAATCAATTATACCACAATAAAATGAATTTTTTAAAGTGAAGTAAATCAGGATTTACAACCTTGAATTCTTAATCAGGTAAATTCAGGCAAATCATTAACAAATACAAAGGAAGGACATTTATAAAGCCGAAACTCCCCATTTGTAATAAAAATAAGTTATTAATATCAATGCTCAAATAACGCAGAAGCAATCTACATAAAGTTGAAACTATATAAGGAAATAGAAATACCCTAAAATTTAGAGATTTTAACTCTGCTTGTAGGCAAGGCAGGTCAAGTTGACAATAAGATCAATACATGAGATCTGAACATCATGAATAAAGGAGGTCTTATAAGTTTATGTAAAAATCTGAAAAATAATAGAAAATAGAGCTGTTTTCTCTACTGCACATGCACCATTCTAAAATTTTACCATGTGTTAGGTCACAAAGAAAAATCTTGAAAAGTTAGTGATATACAGAGAGGCCCCTTAAAAGATACCCATGCCTGATTCCCTAGAATATGTAAATAAGTTACATAACATGGCCAAAGGGATTATGCAGAGGTGATTAGGTTTATAAACATTAACATAGGAAAATATACTGGATTATCAGGTGGGCCCAGTCTAATCATCCGAGCCCTTAAAAGCAGAGAACTTTCTCCAGCTGGAGTCAGAAGTAGCAAAAAGAGAATTCAGACAGACTGAGCACATGAAAGATAGATGACCTCCTTTCACTGGAGGGAACCACATGCAAAGCCTGAGAAGGAATGTGGGCAAGAACAAAGACTGGCATTTGTCTTATAGCCAACAAGGGAACAGGGAACTCAGTCCTACAAACACATTGAATTGAATTCTGCCTGCAACTAGAATAAACCTGGAAGCAGATTCTATTCCAAAGTTCCTTGATAAAAGTCCAAGTTAATTGACACCTTAATTTCTGCTTTGTGAGACCCGAAACAGATAAACCTTCTAAGCCCACTGGACTTCTGACCTCCAGAGCTATGGAAAAAATAAATTTGTCTTGGCTTCAGATGCTAAGTTGATGGCAATTTGCTAAGGCAGCAGTAGTAAGATGTCTAAAGCAGTGTCATAAAGCAGAAATGATATAAACAACAGTTTCTGATCACAAAGTGAAATAAGATTGTTTACTAATAAAAGCAAATAGAAATTACTTGGGATATATTTGCCTTTGACTCCAAAATTGAACATTTCTAAAATTAAATTAAAATTCTATACATCATAATTATTAAAGCATTAATAAGAATACTTATACATCAAGACAGTGTAGTACTGGCACAAAAACAGAAATACAGACCAATGGAACAAGATAGAAAGCCCAGAAATAAACCCATGCACCTATGAGTACCTTATTTTTTACAAAGGAGGCAAGAATATACAATGAGGTAAAGACAGCCTCTTCAATAAATGGTGCTGGGAAAACTGGACAGCTACACATAAAAGAATGAAATTAGAACACTTTCTAACACCATACACAAAGATAAACTCAAAATAAATTAAATACCTAAATGTAAGATCAGAAACTATGAAACTCTTAGAGGAAAACATAGGCAGAACACTCGATGACATAAATTAAAGCAAGATCCTCTATGACCCACCTCCTAGAGTAATGGAAATAAAAACAAAATTAAACAAGTGGGACCTCATTAAACTTAAAATTTTCACACAGCAAAGGAAACTATTAGTGAGGTGAAAAGACAACCCTCAGAATGGGAGCAAATAACAGTAAATGAAACAACTGACAAAGGATTTACTTCCAAAATATACAAGCAGCTCATACAACTCAATACCAAAAAAAACACAAACAACTGAATCAAAAAGTGGGGGAAAGACCTAAAGAGACATTTCTCCAAAGACATACAGATGGCTAACAAACACATGAAAAGATGCTCAACATCACTCATTATTAGAGAAATGCAAATCAAAACCACAATGAGATATCACCTCACACTGGTCAGAATGACCATCATCAAAATGTCTACAAACAATAAATGCTGGAGAGGGTGTGGAGGAAAGGGAACCCTTTTACACTGTTGGTGGGAATGTAAACTGATACAGCCACTGTGGAAGATGGTATGGAGATTCCTTTAAAAATTAGGAATAAAACCACCATATGAGCCAGCAATCCCACTCCTAGGCATATACCCTGAGGAAACCAAAATTGAAAAAGACACATGTGTACCATTGTTCATTGCAGCACTATTTACAATAGCTAGAACATGGAAGCAACCTAGAGGTCCATCAACAGATGAATGGATAAAGAAGTCATGGTACATATACACAAAGGAATATTACTCAGCCATAAAATGGAACACATTTGAGTCAGTTCTAACGAGGTGGATGAACCTAGAACCTATTATACAGAGTGAAATAAGTCAGAAAAAGAAAGAAAAATATCATATTCTAAGGCATATATGTGGAATCTATAAAAATGGTACTGAAGAATTTATTTGCAGGGCAGCAATGGAGAAACAGACATAGAGAATAAACTTATGGACCTGGTGAGAAGGGAGGAGAGGGTGAGATGTGTGGAGAGAGTAACATGGAAACTTACATCACCATGTGTAAAACAGATAGCCAACGGGAATTTGCTGTGTGGCTCAGGAAACAAGCAGGGGCTCTGTATCAACCTAGAGGGTGGGGTGGGGAGGGAGATGCGAGGGAGTTTCAAAAGGGAGGGGATATATGGCTCCCCTATGGCTGATTTATGCTGAGATTTGACAGAAAACAACAAAATTCTGTAAAGCAATTATCTTTCAATAAAGGATTAATTAATTTTAAAAAGAATACTTATAGAATTAAGGTGAGCAGACAGACACCTGAGGCCCTACTATCATGGAAGGATGATTGCCAGTAGAACCTTGGACCCCAAAACAATGGAATTGGCTACCATAAATCTACCCTGGAACACAGTTTGAGGGCAGTCTGGTCTCAGAAAGGACCCTTAGGGCACCAGTACCAGTTACAAAGCACCCAGAAATGCCCCTGGGTGCCACTTATGTGGTTGGCAAGTCTATAGTGAGAGACCTGAAACATTGATAAGAAGCACAGAATCTGATAAGAGAAAACAGATAATTTTAGAAAGTTTCCTTCTATCATAAAGTGTAAAGAAAAAATACAGGATTTAAGTCAGGAAATTGGGTAATTATTTCTAGAAACTATGAGGAACTTTGTGCTGGATAATGAACAGAAACTCCTACAGGAATCAACGTTTTGAACCAAGCTCTCTAAATTTGGAATATAATCTTGAGTAAAGACATGCATCAAATTTGGCAAGAAGGCTGCAGAACTTTTGGACCCAAGGCAGCTTATGGAGTTGCAACAGGAACATCCCAAAGTGGAATTTGGAGCTGCCAAGATGGTGGAATAGGATGACCATGAGCTCATCTCCTCCCATAGGCACATCAAAATTACAATGCTTTACCATGTAATTATTGATGAGAAAAAAATGTAAAGGCTAGCAGAAAGGATTTTCTATAGCTAAAGATATAAATAGGAAATCACAATGATCTGGGTAGAAGGGGCAGAAATTCATTATTATCAAGATCCATATTCCCCAGGTTGGCAACCCATAAATGGGAGAATAATTGCAGTTGCAGAATTTCTCTTCAAGAACAAATCATCTGAACCCACATTGAGCACCTCAGTCCAGGGATACTGTGCTGGGGAGATGAGTCCCTAGAATGTTTGATTTTGAAGGCTGCCTGGCTTACTTTCAGGAGACTCAGAGACCTGAAAGAAATGGACTCTCTATTCTTAAAGGACACACTCAAAATCACACAGCGTCCAGGACCCAGGAGAGAAGCGATGATTTAAAAGGAGCCTGTATCAGATACACCTGATCTTGGAGACACTTCCAAAGAGGCTGGAAGCAACTGAAGCACTCCTGGGACATGGACACTGGTGGCAGCCATTTGGGGGGAGCTTGTTTTACCACACTGACACTGGTGCTGGCAAGCACTATTGTGGAATCCTCCCTGGAAGTTACCACAGGAGCTGGCCATGCCCACCACACTGGAGGCATCAGTACTGGGACTGTTGTTGTTCACTCACTGAGTCATGTCTGACTCTTCATGGCCCCATGGACTATAGCATGTGAGGCTTCCCTGTCCTTCGCTATTTCCCTGAGGTTGCTTACACTCATGTCGACTGAGTCAGTAATGCTATCCAAACATCTCATGATGTCACCCCTTTCTCCTCCTGCTCTCAGTCTTTCCCAGCATCAGGGTCTTTTCCAATGAGTCATTTCTTTGCATCAGGTGGCCAAAGTATTGGAGCTTTGGTTTCAGCATCAGTCCTTCCAACAAATATTCAGGGTTGATTTCCTTTAGGATTGACTGGTTTGATCCCTTTGCTGTCCAAGAGACTTTCAAGAGTCTTCTCCTGCACAGTTTGAAAGAATCAATTCTTCAGCACTCAACCTTTTTTATTGTCCAGTCATCCATACATGACTACTGGAAAACCACAGCTTTGATTATACAGACCTCTGTTGGCAGAGCAATGTCTCTGCTTTTTAATATGCTGTCTAGGTTGGTCATAGCTTTTCTTCCAAGGAACAAGTGTCTTTTAATTTCATGGCTGCAGTAATCATCCACAGTGATTTTGAAGCCCAGGAAAATAAAGTTTGTAACTGTTTCTATTGTTTCCCCATCTATTTGCCATGAAGTGATATGACCAGATGCCATGATCTTAGTTGTTGTTGTTGTTGTTGTTTGTCTCAGGCAAATCAACTACCAGGTGGAAACACAGCCCCACCCACAAGCAGGCCTGCTGCCTTAAGATTCAATGAGCCCACATCACTCTGGGACCCAACCCTGTGCCCCAGTGGGGCCAGGATCCAACTCCACCCCGTGAGCCTGCACTTGGCCCTGGACCCCATGAGTGTTGGTCCACACACAGGCAGGCTAACACCAGCTCCAGCACACCTTGGACCTCTAAGCCAGCCACCCCAGAATCCAGCCCCAGTCACCAGCTGTAGGAAACCTCAGGCCCCTCAGTCAGGTATGTCAGGAATCAGCCCTGCCCACCAGCAGACTGGCACTCGATCTAAGGACTCTGGCCCCATAACTACACAATCTAGAACCCCACTGTGCTCACCAGTGGGCCAAATTAGCATCAAGAACCCCAGAGCCCTGAAACCAGCAGCCTCATGGCCTGGCCCACTCACCAGTCATTGGAAGCCTCTGAAAAACGCAGGACCTAGTAACCAACCAGACTGGGGACCAACTGCACCTTCCAGACTGCACATAACAACAACAGATGGGCCCACACGGTTAGCACGTGGGGAACCCCTAGAGAATACAGCTTTGCTGACCAGAGGGTATGTGTTGCTGGGATCCATAGGATATCTCCTAAAAAAGGCCACATTTCCAAAGCTGGGAAACATAAGCAAGCCACCAGATTCATAGAAATAAAAATAACAAATTCAGCAAAATGAGGCAACAGAGAAATATGTTCCAAAAAAGGGATAAGATAAAAAAACCCATAAGAACAAAGTGAACTGGAGATAGGCAATCTGATAAAAAGTCTAAGATCATAAAGACGCTCAAAGAACCAGGAGAAGATAGGATGGATGGAATAAGAATTCAGGCATTTTAGAGTTATAAAATATCAAGAACCAAACAGAGATAAAGGAGACAATAACTGAAATGAAAAATAAACTATAAGAAATCAAAAGTAGGTTAGATGATACAGAGGAATGGATCAGTGAGTTGGAAGACAGAGTAGGAGAAATCATTAACACTGACAGAAAAAAAGAATTTTAAAGTGAGGACAGATTAAGAGGCCTCTGAGACAACTAACATTTTCATAATTAGGGTCCCAGGAGGGAAAGAGAGAGAGAAACCTGTAGAGGGCACATTTGAATACGTGATAGCTGAAAACACCCCTAACCTGGGGAGGTGAAGTACAAAGAAAAAGTAAGTTGAAAAACATCCAAAGTTACAAAAATGTAACTATTTTTAAATTGTGCATTAACCACTCAACTATAATCTAAAGGTTAAAGGAAAAGAATATTTAAAATAACTATAGCTACTACAATTTGTTGACAAATATGCAACATAACGTATTTAAATTGTAATATCAAAAATATAAAAAGGGAAGAGTAAAATGATGTAGGTTCTAAAGATAAGTGGCTGTCAGCATAAAATGGACTATTTTATCTCTGAGATGTTTTATGTAAGCCTCATGGTAATCACACAGCAAAAATCTCGAGCAGATTCATGAAGCATTTTAAAGGGGAGGCTGGGCATATCACTATGGAGTGACACCAATTTACAAAGCAGACGGGAACAGGGAGGAAACATGGGAAAATGCAAAATATCTGAGAGGCAAGCAATAAGATGTCACTAGTAAGTCTTTATATATCAACAATACCTCGAAATGTAGTTGGGCTGGATGATCAATCAATGTCATGGAGTGGTTTATTACATGCTGCCAACAGGAGTCAACTCTAAAGACATATGTAGGCTCAAAGAGAAGAGATGAAGGACAATACTTCAGGCTAGTGGAAAGTGAGCATATGGCTATGTGAATAGCCATACATATTTCAGATGAAAAAACTTTAAGCCATAAATGGTAATGAGACAAAGAATGCCATTATATATTTACTGAGGGATCAATACATCAAGAAGATATAACATTCATAAATATATACACACCAACTTGAAGTGTCTAAAGATATTAAACAAATACTAATAGATATGAAGGGGGAAGAAAACACAATGATAGAATAACAAGGGATTTTAATACCTTCTGTCAGCAAAGAACAAATCACCCATACAGAAAATTTATATAGAAAAATTGGAATTGAACCATATTGTAGACAAATTTTATCTCCTTGCTATCCAAGGAACTCTCGAGTATTCTCCAGTACACAGTTCAAAAGCATTAATTCTTCAGTGCTCAGCCATCTTTATGGTCCAGCTCTCAAATCTGTATGACTACTGGAAAAATCATAGCTTTGACTATACAGACCTTTGTTAGCAGATGTCTCTGCTTTTTAATATGCTGTCTAGGTTTGTCATAGCCTTTCAAGGAGCAAGCATGTTTTATTTTCACAGCTGCAGTCACCATCCACAGTGATTTTGAAGTTCAAGAAAATAAAGTCTGTCACTGTTTCCACTGTTTTTCCATTTATTTGCCAAGAAGTGGTGGGACTGGTTGCCATGATCTTAGTTATTTGAATGTTGAGTTTTCAGTCAGCTTTTTCACTCTCCTGTTTCACCTTCATCAAGAGGCTTTTTAGTTCCTCTTTGCTTTCTACCATTAGGGTGGTGTTATCTGCATATCTGAGGTTGCTGATATTTCTCCCAGCAATCTTGATTCCAACTTGTACTTCATCCAGCCTGGGATGTCATGTGATATATACTCTGCATAGAAGTTAAATAAGCAAGGTGACAATACAAAGCATTGACACACAGTTGTTTTCAACCAGTTCATTGTTCCATGTCCAGTTCTAACTGTTGCTTCTTGACCTGCATACAGGTTACTCTGGTAGGGCAGTCTGGTATTCTGTCTCTCTAAGAATTTTCCACAGTTTGTTGTGATCCTTGCAGTCAAAGGCTTTAGCATAGTCAGTGAAGCAGAAGTACTTTTTTGCTGTTGTTTTGTTTTTTTCTTTTTAATTCCCTTGCTTTTTCTATGATCCAAAGGATGTTGGTAATTTGATCTCTGGTTCCTCTGCCTTTTCTAAATCCAGTTTCTACATCTGGAAGCTCTTGGTTCATGTACCGTTGAAGCCTAGCTAGAAGGATTTTGAGCATTATCTTGCTAGCATGTGAAATGAGTGCAATTGTGAAGCAGTTGGAACATTCTTTGGCATTTCTCTTCTTTGGGACTGGGATGGAAACTGACCATTTTCAGTCCTGTGGCCACTGCTGAGTTTTCCAAATTGGCTGGCATATTGAGCATAGCATTTTAACAGCAGTGTCTTTTAGGATTTTAAATGGTTCAGCTGGAATTCCATCACATTATGAACAAGCTAGTGGAGGTGATGGAAATTCCAGCTGGGCCATTTAATTTCAGAATATTGCTTCTACGGCCCACTTGACTTCACAATCTAGAAGGCCTGGCTCTAGGTGAGTGATCACAACATCATGGCTATCGAGGTCATTAAGACCTTTTTTGTTTAGATCTTCTGTGTATTCTTGCCACCTCTTATTATCGTCTTCTGTTTCTTTTAAGTTCAGACCATATCTGTCCTTTATTGTGCCCATCTTTGCATAAAATGTTCCCTTGGTATCTTTAATTTTCTTGACGAGCTCTCTAGTCTTTCCCGTTCTATTCTTTTCCTCTATTTTGATGCTAATTATCATTACAGTCTGTAAATGTATCAAATAAAGTGTTGTACACCTTAAATTTACATGATATGTGCACTCATTTCATATGTTAGTAAGTTTATGCTCAAAATCCTTCAAGCTAGGCTTCAGCAGTACATGAACTGAGAACTTCCAGATGTACAAGCTGGATTTAGAAAAGGCAGAGGAACAAGATTTCAAATTGCCAACATCCACTGGATCATAAAGAAAGCAAGAGAATTCCTGAATAATATCTACTTCTGCATCATTGTGTACACTAAAGCCTTTGTGTGGATCACAACAAACTGTGGAATATTCTTAAAGAGATGGGAGTCCCAGACTACCTTACCTGTCTCTTGAGAACCTTGTATGTGGGTCAAGAAGCAATAATTAGAACCTTACATGGAACAAAAGACTGGTTCAAAATTGCAAAAGGAGTATGACAAGGTTACATATTGCCACTCTATTTAACTTATATGCAGAGCACATCATGCAAAAGACCAGCCTGGATGAAGGTCAAGTTAGAATCAAGATTGCTAGGAGAAGTATAAACAGCCTCAGATGTGGATTTATACCATTCTAATAGCAGAAAGCAAAGGAATTAAAGAGCCTCTTGATGAGTGTGAAAGAAGAGAGTGAAAAAGTTGGCTTAAACTTCAATATTCAAAAAATGAAGATCACGGAATCTGGTCCCATCACTTCTTGGCAAATAGATGGGGGGAAAAGGAGAAGCAGGGACAGACTTTATTTTCTAGGCTCCAAAATCACGGCAAACAGTGACTGAAGCCATGAAAATTAAGAGATGCATGCTTGGAAAGAAAACTATGACAACCTTAGACCATGTATTAAAAAGCAAAGACATCACTTTGTCAGCAAATGTTCATACAGTCAGAGTTATGGTTTTTCTAGTAGTCATATGGATGTGAGAGTTGGACCATAAGAAAGACGAGCACTGAAGAATTGATGCTTTAAAATTGTGGTGCTGGAGAAGACTCTTGAGAGACTCTTGGACTGCAAGAGACCAAACCACTCAATTCTGGAAGATACTAATCTTGAATATTCATTGGAAAGACAGTTGCTGAAACTCCAATACTTTGGCCACCTGATGCAAAGAACTGGCTCATTGGAAAAGATCCTGATGCTTAGAAAGACTGAAGGCAAAAGGAGAAGGGGGTGACAGAGGAAGAGATGGTTAAATAGCTTCACCAACTCAGTGGACATGAACTTGAGTAAAATTCACAAGATAGTGGAGGACAAAGGAGCCTGGTATGCTACAGACCATGGGGTCACAGAGTTGGACATGACTTAGTAACTGAAAAATAACAATGTCAAATATATTTCAATTAAATTTTCCTTAAAGAGAAAGTAAAACTTCTCTACACTCTTTGCCAATCCTAAGCCTTAAAAAGAATCACTGTTAGTTATTTCATGTCTATTAGAATTTCCTATTTCCCCCAGTTTGTTTTCTTGTTCATACATTAATTAGCATCATATCATGTATTTTTATTTTGATAGCTTTATATCACTAACATTGTTTCCTATCAGCATGAATGGTTCTATTTCATTATTTTTAATGATTTAGTTCATCTTCATTTTCTGCCATAAGGGTGGTGTCATCTGCATATTTCAGTTTATTGACATTTCTCCTGTCAATCTTGATTCCAGCTTGTGCTTCATCCAGCCCAGCGTTTCTCATGATGTATTCTGCTTATAAGTTAAATAAGCAGGGTGACAATATACAGGCTTGATGGACTCTTTCTCAATTTGGAACCAGTATGTTGTTCCATGTCCGTTTCTAACTGTTGCTTCTTGATCTGCATACAGATTTCTCAGGATGCAGATAACGTGGCCTGGTATTCCCATCTTTTGAAGAATTTTCCACAGTTTGCTGTGATCTACATGGTCAAAGGACATCTCTTTTTTTTGGGGGGGGGTGTTAGTTCTAGAAGGTGTTGTAGGTCTTCATAGAACAGTTCAACTTCAGCTTCTTCAGCATTACTGGTTGGGGCATAGACGTGGATTACTGTAATATTGAATGGTTTGCCTTGGAAATGAACAGAGATCATTTTGTCATTTTTTGAGATTGCATTCAAGTACTGCATTTCTGACTGTTTTGTTGACCATGCTAGTAGCGTTTTGCCCTTTCATACTGTTCATGGGGTTCTCAAGGCAAGAATACTGAAATGGTTTGTCATTCCCTTTTTCAGGGGACCACATTCTGTCAGACCTCTCCACCATGACCCGTCCATCTTGGGTGGCCCTACACGACATGGCTTAGTTTCACTGAGTTAGACAAGGCTGTGGTCCATGTGATCAGATTGGCTAGTTGTCTGTGATTGTGGTTTCCGTCTATCTGCCCTCTGATGCCCTATCTCATTGCCTACCATCTTATTTGGGTTTCTCTTACCTTGGACGTGGGGTATCTCTTCACGGCTGCTCCAGCAAAGTGCAGTGTCTGCGCCTTACCTAGGACATGGAGTAGCTCCTCTTGGCCACGCTTCTGCGCTGTCTGTCGCAGCCGCTGCAATGGCCTTTTCATTATAGGGAACTGGAATGCAAAAGTAGAAAGTCAAGAAACACCTGGAGTAACCGGCAAATTTGGCCTTGGAGCATAGAATAAAGCAGGGCAAAGGGTAATAGAGTTTTGCCAAGAGAACGCACTGGTCATAGCAAACACCCTCTTCCAACAACACAAGAGAAGAGTCTACACATGGACATCACCAGATGGTCGACACTGAAATCAGATTGATTATATTCTTTGCAGCCAAAGATGAAGAAGCTCTATACAGTCAGCAAAAGCAAGACCAGGAGTTGACTGTGGCTCAGATCATGAACTCCTTATTGCCAAATTCAGACTGAAATTGAAGAAAGTGGAGAAAACCATTACATCATTCAAGTATGACCTAAGTCAAATCCCTTACGACTATACAGTGGAAGTGGGAAATAGATTTAAGGGACTAGATCTGACAGACACAGTGCCTGAGTAACTATGGATGGAAGTTCATGACATTGTACAGGAGACAGGAATCAAAACCATCCCCAAGAAAAAGAAATGCAAAAAAAGCAAAATGGCTGTCTGAGGAGGCCTTACAAATAGCTGTGAAAAGAAGAGACATGAAAAGCAAAGGGGAAAAGGAAAGATATACCCATTTGAATGCAGAGTTCCAAAGAATAGCAAGGAGAGATAAGAAAGCCTTGCTCAATGATCAATGCAAAGAAATAGAGGAAAATAGAATGGGAAAGACTAGAGATCTCTTCAAGAAAATTAGAGATACCAAGGGAATATTTCATGCAAAGATGGGCACAATAAAGGACAGAAATGGTATGAACCTAACAGAAGCAGAAGATATTAAGAAGAGTTAGCAAGAATACACAGAAGAACTGTACAAAAAAGATCTTCATGACCCAGATAATCACGATAGTGTGATCACTCACCTAGAGCCAGACATCCTGGAATGTGAAGTCAAGTGGGTCTTAGGAAGCATCACTATGAACAAATCTAGTGGAGGTGATGGAACTCCAGTTGAGCTACTTCAAATCCTGGAAGATGATGCTGTGAAAGTGCTACACTCAATATGCCAGCGAATTTGGAAAACTCAGCACTGGCCACAGGACCAGAAAATGTCAGTTTTCATTCCAATCCCAAAGATAGGCAATGCCAAAGAATGCTCAAACTACCACACAATTGCACTCATCTCACACGCTAATAAAGTAATGCTCAAATTTTCCAAGCCAGGCTTCAGCAATACGTGCACTGTGAACTTCCAGATGTTCAAGTTGGTTTTTAAAAAGGCAGAGGAACCAGAGATCAAATTGCCAACATCGGCTGGATCATCAAAAAAGCAAGAGAGTTCCAGAAAAATATCCATTTCTGCTTTATTGACTATGCCAAAGCTTTTGACTGTGTGGGACCTCAATAAACTGGAAAATGCTGAAAGACATGGGAATACCATTCCACCTGACCTGCCTCTTGAGAAACCTATATGCAGGTCAGGAAGCAACAGTTAGAACTGGACATGGAACAACAGACTAGTTCCAAATAGGAAAAGGAGTACGTCAAGGCTGTATATTGTCACCCTGCTTATTTAACTTCTAGGCAGAGTACATCATGAGAAACCCTGGACTGGAGGAAGCACAAGCTGGAATCAAGATTTCTCAGAGAAATATCAATAACCTCAGATATGCAGATGACACCACCCTTATGGCAGAAAGTGAAGAGAAACTAAAGAGCCTCTTGATGAAAGTGAAAGAAGAGAGTGAAAAAGTTGGCTTAAAGTTCCACATTCAGAAAACTAACATCATGGCATCTGGTCCCATCACTTCATGGCAAATGGGTGGGGGAAATAGTGGAAACAGTGGCTGGTTTTATTTTTCTGGGCTCCAAAATCACTGCAGATGGTGATTTCAGCCATGAAATTAAAAGACACTTACTCCTTGGAAGGAAAGTTATTACCAACCTAAACAGCGTATTAAAAAACAGAGACATTAATTTGTCAACAAAGACCATCTAGTCAAGGCTATGATTTTTCCAGTGGTCATGTATGGATGTGAGAGTTGGACTATAAAGACAGCTGAGCACCGAAGAATGGATGTTTTTGAACTGTGGTGTTGGAGAAGACTCTTGAGAGTCCCTTGGACTGCAAGAAAATCAAACCAGTCCTTCCTAAAGGAGATCAGGCCTGGGTGTTCATTGGTAGGACTGATTTTGAAGCTGAAACTCCAATACTTTGGCCACCTAATGCAAAGAGCTGACTCATTTGAGAAGACCCTGATGCTGGGAAAGATTGAGGGCAGAAGGGGAAGGGGATGACAGAGGATGAGATGGTTGGATGGCATCACAGACTCAATGCGCATGGATTTTGGTAGACTCCGCGAGTTGATGATGGACAGGGAGGCCTGGCGTGCTGTGGTTCATGGGGTCGCAAAGAGTTGGACACGACTGAGTGACTGAACTGAACTGAACAGTCAAAGGCTTTGGCATAATCAATAAAGCAGAAGTAGATGTCTTCCTGGAACTCTCTTGCTTTTCTGATGATCCAACGGATGTTGGCAATTTGAGCTCTTGTTCCTCTGCCTTTTCTAAAACCAGCTTGAACATCTGGAAGTTCACAGTTCAAGTACTGTTGAAGCCTAACTTGGAGAATGTTGAGCATTACTTTACTAGCGTATGAGATGAGTACATTTGTGCAGTAGCTTGAACATTCTTTGTCATTGCCCTTCTTTGGGATTGGAATGAAAACTGATTTATTCCAGTCCTGTGGCCACTGCTGCATTGTTCAAGTTTTCTGGCATATTGAGTGCAGCACTTTAACAGCATCATCTTTTAGAATGTGAAATAACTCAACTGGAATTTCATCACCTCCACTAGCTTTTTTGTAGTGATGCTTACTGAAGCCCACTTGACTTTGCATTCTAGGATGTCTGGCTCTAGGTGAGTGATCAGACCATCGTGGTTATCTGGGTCATGAAGTTCTTTTTTGTATAGTTCTTCTTTGTATTCTTGCCACCTCTTCTTAATATCTTCTGCTTCTGTTAGGTCCATACTGTTTCTGTCCTTTGGAAGTCCTAGCCATGAAATTCAGAGAAGAAAAACAAATTAAATGGATCCAAGGTGGAAAAGAAGTAATAAAACTGTCACTGTTTGCAGAATACTTGATGTTATATATTGAAAATCCTAAAGGTTCTATCAGAAAACTGCCAGAGTTCATCAATGAATTTCATAATGTTTCAGGTTGCAAAATAAATACAAAGAAATATGTTGCATTTCTATATGCTAACAATAAATGTTCAGAAAGAGAGATTTAAGAAACAGTACTATTCACCATCACATCAAAAAGCATAAAATACCTAGTAATAAACTTTCCTAAGGAGAAACAATAGAACTGTAGTCTGAAAACTATAAGACACCATTGGAAGAAATTGAAGACGACACAAATAAATGGAAATATATGTCATGTTTTTGGATTGGAAGAATCAAAATTGTCAAGATGACTATACTGCCCAAGGTATTCTACAGATTTAATGTAATCTCTATCAAATCACCAATGGCATATTTCACAGAAGTAGAATAAAAAGAAATCTTAAAACTTATATGGAAATACAAAAGACTCCAAATAGCCACAACAAATAGCCAATACCTGAGGAAGAAAAAAGTAGCTGGAGAAACCAGGCACCCTGACTTCAGACTATACTACAGAGCTACATTAATCAAAACAATATGGTAAAGGCACAAGAACAGAAATATAGATCAGTGTAACATGTCAAAAAGCCTAGAAATAAATCCACACACCTATGGTAAATTGATCAACAACAAAGGAGGCAAGACTACACAATGAAAAAAAGGAAGTCTGAAATAAGTGGTGTTGAGAAAATTGCACATATAAGAATGAAATTAGAACATTCCTTAACACCATACACAAAAATAATTCAAACTGAATTAGAGACCTAAATGTAAGATCAGATACTATAAAACTCTTAAAGGAAAATATAAGCAGAACACTCTGACATATATCACAGCAGTGGGTCATTTTGGATACACCTCCAGGAGTAATGAAAATAAAACAAAAAATAAACAAATGGGACCTAATTAAACTTAAAAGATTTTGTATAGCAAAGGAAACCATAAACTAAATAACAACATACAGGATGCAAGAAAATATTTGCAAACTCTATGACCAAGAGGGATTAATCTCCAAAATATACAAATAGCTCATGTAGCTCAGTATCAAAAAACAAACAATGCAATCAAAAAGTGGGCAGAAGATTTAAACAGACATTTCTCCAAAGAAGACATACAGATGGCCAAAAAGCACCTGAAAATATGTTCAGCATCATTAATTATTAGAGAAATGCAAATTAAAACTACAATGAGGTATCTCTTCACACTGGTTAGAAAGGCCATCATCATAGAGTCTCCAATCAAGACTTCCCTGGTGGTCCAGTGGTAAAGAATTCACTTGCTAATGCAGGGGACACAGATTATATACCTGGTCTGGGAAGATTCCGCATGCCACAGGGCCACTAAACTTGTGCACCACAGCTACTGAGCCCATGATCTATAACCCATGAACCGCTCCTGAAGGCTGCCTTCCCTGGAGCCCATGCGCCACAGAAAGAAAAGCCACCGCAATGAGAAGCCCACCACACACCACAACTGGAGAGTAGCCCTTGCTCATTGCAACTAGAGAAAGACTTCATGGAGCAACAAAGAACCAGCACAAATAAACTTTAAAAATTAATAATTTTTTAAAAAGTCTACAAACAATAAATGTTGGAAACAGCATGACAAAAACACAACCCTCATATACTATTGGTGGGAATATAAATTTTTACATCCACTATGGAAAACAGTATGAGGATCCTTAAGAAAACTAAAACTGGAGTTACCATATGGTCCAGCAATCAAACTCCTGGGCCTCTATCAGAGGAAAACCATACTTTGAAGAGTTACATGCATTCCAATATTCAAAGCAGCACTATTTACAATAGCCAAGACTTGTAAGTAACCTGAATGTCCACTGACTGATGAATGGATTAAGAATATCCATTGTGGGGCAATGGCATTTTTCACAGAACTAGAATGAAAAAAAAATAATAACAATTCATATTGAAACACAAAAGACCCTGAATAGACAAAGAAGTCTTGAGAAAGAAGAATGGAGCTGGAGGAATCAACCTTCCTGGCTTCAGACTATGCTACAAAGCTACAGCCATCAAGACAGTATGGTACTGGCATAAGAACAGAAACACAGACCAGTGGAACAAGATAGAGAGCTTAGAGATAAAATCATGCACCTATGGGTACCTTATTTTTGATAAAAGAGGCAAGAATATACAATGGGGCAAAGACAGCCTCTTCATTAGATAGTACTGGGAAAACTGGACAGCTACATGTAAAAAAATTAAATTAGAGCAGTTCCTAATGCCATACACAAAGACAAACTCAAAATGGATTAAAGACCTAAATGTAAGATCAGAAACTATAAAACTTAGAGGAAAACATAGGCAGAACACTTGCAGACATAATCAAAGCAAAAACCTCTATGACCCACCTCCTAGAGTAATAGAAATAAAACCAAAAATAAAGAAGTAGGAATTAATTAAACTTAAAAGCTTTTGCACAGCAAAGGAAACTATAAGTGAGGTGAAAAGACAACCCTCAGAATGAGAGAAAATAATAGCAAGTGAAACAACTGATAAATAATTAATTTCCAAAATATACAAGCAGTTCATACAACTCAATACCAGGAAAAGAAACAACCCAATCAAAAAAGTGGTAAAAAGACACAAACAGACATTTCTCCAAAGAAGACATACAGATGGCTAACAAACACATGAAAAGATGCTCAACATTGCTCATGATTAGAGAAATGCAAATCAGAACTACAGTGAGATACCACCTCACACCAGTCAGAATGACCATCATCAAACAGTCTACTAACAATAAATGCTGGAGCGGCTGTGGAGAAAAGGGAACCCTCCTACATTGCTGGTGGGAACATAAATTGATAACAGTCACTACGGAAGATGGTATGGTGATTCCTTAACAAACTAAGAATAAATCCACCATATGACTCAGCAATCCCACTCCTAAGCATACACCTTGAGGAAACCAAAATTGAAAAAGACACATGTACCACAATGTTCATTGCAGCACTATTTACAATAGATAGAACATGGAAGCCACCTCCATGTCCATCGACGGATGAACGGATAAAGAATTGTGGCACATATACAATGTAACATTACTCAGCCATAAAAAGGAATCCCTTTAAGTCAGTTCTACTGAGGTTGACAAATCTAGATCCTATTTTACAGAAAAGAGAAAGATATATATATATATATATATAGATAGATATATATAGAGAGATATAGATATAAATGCATATATATGGAATCTAGAAAGATAATACTGATGAATTTATTTGCAGGGCAGCAATGGAGAGACAGACAAAGAGAACAGATGTATGGACTTGGTGGGCAGGAAGGGGAGGAAGGACAGGGTGAGATGTATGGAGAGAGTAACATGGAAACTTACAACACCATAAGTAAAATATATAGTCAGTAGGAATCTTCTGTATAACTCATGGAAATCAAATAGGGGCTCTCTAACAATCTAGAGGGGTGGGATGGGGAGGGAGATGGGAGGGAGGTTCGAGAGGGAGGGGACACACACATATATATATATACCTGTGGCTGATTCATGCTGATGTTTGGCAGAAAACAACAAAATTCTGTAAAGCAATTATCCTTCAAATAAAAAAAAAAAAGTAAAAATATTTTAAAAGAAAAAAAAAGAATATGTGGTACATGTACCCAGTGGAATAGTACTCAGCCATAAAAAAGATTGAAATAATGTCATTTGCAGTAACATGGATGAACATAGAGATTATCATACTAAGTAAGGCAGAAAGACAAATGTATGATATTACTTATATGTGAAATCTAAAAGAATGATACAAGTGAACTTATTTACAAAACAGAAACAGACTGACAGACTTCAAAAACAAACTTATGGTTACCAAAAGGGAAAGGTGGGGGAGAGGGATAAATTAGGATATTGGGATTAACAGATGCACATTTCTATATATAAAGTAAATAATCAACAAGACCTACTATACAGCACAGGGAACCCTATTACTCTGTAACAAGCTATATGGGAAAATAATCCGAGAGTTAGATATAGGTATAAACTAAATCCTTTTGCTATACACCTGAAACTTAACACAAAATTGTCAATCAACTGCACTGCAATACAGAATAAAAATTTAAAAAGGAAAAAATTCACAAAGTTTATGCTAAAGAATCAGCTGGTTATCTTATGGATGTTCCCTTATATGTAACAAGTTGTTATTTTCTTGTTACTCTTAATATTCTCTTGTCTTTAACAGTTAATTGTAATGTGCCTTGGTGTGGAACTCTGCTTCTTGGACTTGGATGACTGTTTCCTTCACCAAGTTAAGGATGTTTGTAGCCATTATTTCTTCAAATTGGTTTTCCATCCTTTTCTCTCTTCTCTTTCTGGAACTCCTATGATGCAAATATTTGTATGTTTGATGTTGTCCCAGGGGCCACCTTAAACCACCCTTAATTACTTTTTCCTTTTTACTTTACTGGATGGGTGATTTCTATTACCCTATGTGTCAGATTTCTGATTCACTCTTCTGTCTCCTCTGATCTGTTGATTCCCTCTAGTGTTATTATATTAACTTCAGTTATTACGTTCTTCAGTTCTGACTGGTTTTTTAAAAATATTTTGTATCTGTTGAGGTTCTCACTGAGTTCACCCATCCTTCTCCTAAGTTTGGTTAACATGGTTACGGCTATTACTTTGAACTCTTTATCTAGTTAAGCTGCTTATCTCCATTTTGGTTAGTGCCTTTTCTAAGGTTTTGTCTTGAAAACATTGTTTTCATTTTGCCTTGTTCTCTTTATTAGGCATATTAGCTCCACACCTGGTCTTGGAGGAGTGACCTCATTGTAGAACGTGTCCTTTGGGGCCCAGTGGCATAATCCTGTCTGATCACCAGAGCTGGGTGCTCCAGGGTATGCCCTGCATGACCTGTATGCACACTTCTATTTATATTGGGCCACACTTGCTGTAGGTATTCTGGTGAATGGGCCTCTCTGCCTGTAATGCAAGAGGCCCAGGCTCAATCCCTGAGTCGGGAAGAATCCCTGGAGGAGGAAATGGCAACCCATTGTAGTATTCTTGCCTGGAAAATCCCATGGACAAAGAAGCCTGGTGGGCACTACAGTCCATGGGATCACAAAGAATCGGACACGACTGAGCGACTAACACTACACTACTACTATTCTCGTGAATGGGACTAGCCCATGGATGATTGTATGGCTCAGCTGTGACTGCTTCAGGCATCCTGGTGGGCAGGGCTTGTCCCTGGTCCAGTTTTATCTGACGCCTGGCCATGACTGCTGTCGCAGTTTTGGTGTGTATGACTGGCCCTCTGCTGTGGAGATGCTTCTTGAGGGGTATCAGAGCAGGCAAAGTCTGACCACTGAGTGAGGCTGTCCTAAAGGACAGCTAGAGTAGATAGCTTGGGCACAGCTGGTTCTCAAGAAAATGCCGGGGTTGGGTGCATGGTGTTACTTAAATTGATGGTGAGTGACAGAAAATAGTACCTACCAGTACCAGGCCAGCTAAGTGAAAGGAGAGTGAAAAAGACTGCCACCTACCAACACTTTCATCCCTAGCGAAATTTCCACCAAATCCTTGCCATTCCACTTTATATCCTAAAATTAGTCAGTGACTCTCCTTATATGACGTAGGTGCTTTTAAAGCTTTTATCTCTGCACTGGAAATTGGAGACAGTGAAATTGTGCACAAGTCCTTCAAAAATAGAGTCTTGGTTTCCCACAGTTCTCCCACTCTCCCAAATGTAAGCCCTGTTGGTTTTCAAAGCCAGACACATTGGGGATTCATCTTTCTAGTGCAGGGGCCTCAGGATGGGGAACCTGATGAGGGACTCAGACCCCTCATTCCTCAGGGGGCCCCCACAGTTGTGAGGTCCCTCCTGCTTATGGATTGCTGTGCCAGGAGTGTGGGTTCTAACCAGGCTGCATCTCTGCCTCTCCTGCCCATTTGGATGTGATGTGTGCACACACACACACAAACACACACACACACACACACACCCTTGGTTTCAGAAAATCTGCTCCCTGGTCTTCATGTTGTTCTCAGAGACAGCTATTCTATATGCAGTTGTAATTTTGGTGTGTCCATGTGAGAATGTAAGCCTGGCATCTTCCCATTCCACCATCACGATTTGGTGGCTAAAACTTGAAAGTCAAGGCAGATGTAAACTTTGTGGCCTGAAGTTGTTTTTTGACAAAACTGATGAATGGACAAAGAAGATATGGTACAAATATACAACAGAAAGAAAAGGTATGAAATTGGGTCATTTGCAGATACTTGGATGGACCTAGAGTTTGTCATACAGAGTAAGTCAGAGAGAAATACATACTATATATTAATGCATGTATGTATGGAATCTAGAAAAATGATACAGATAAACCTATCTTCAGGGCAGGAACAGAGCCATAGGAGTGGGGAATGGGTGTGTGGATAGTGGGGGAGTTGGGTGGGATGAACCGGGAGATTGGGACTGACATGCACACTGCCACGCATAATACAGAAACTAGTGGGAACCTACTATATGGCGCGGTGCTCTGTGATGACCGAGACAGATGGTATGGAAGGGCAGTGGGCAGGAGGTGCAAGAGGGAAGCAATTGTCTGTGTGCGTAGAGCAGGTCAGGAAGCAACAGTTAGAACTGGACATGGAACAACAGACTAGTTCCAAATAGGAAAAGGAGTACGTCAAGGCTGTACATTGTCACCCTGCTTATTTAACTTATATGCAGAGTACATCATGAGAAACGCTGGGCTGGAAGAAGCACAAGCTGGAATCAAGATTGCCAGGAGAAATATCAATAACCTCAGATATGCAGATGACACCACCCTTATGGCAGAGAGTGAAGAGGAACTAAAAAGCCTCTTGGTGAAAGTGAAAGGGGAGAGTGAAAAAGTTGGCTTAAAGCTCAACATTCAGAAAACTAAGATCATGGCATCTGGTCCCATCACCTCATGGGAAACAGATGGGGAGACAGTAGAAACAGTGTCAGACTTTATTTTTTGGGCTCCAAAATCAATGCAGATGGTGATTTCAGTCATGAAATTAAAAGACGCTTACTCCTTGGAAAGAAAGTTATGACCAACCTAGATAGCATATTAAAAAGCAGAGACATTACTTTGTCAACAAAGGTCTGTCTCATCAAGGCTATGGTTTTTCCAATAGTCATGTATGGATGTGAAAGTTGGACTATAAAGAAAGCTGAGCACAGAAGAATTGGTGCTTTTGAACTGTGGTGTTGGAGAAGAGTCTTGAGAGTCCCTTGGACTGCAAGGAGATCCAACCAGTCCATCCTAAAGGAGATCAGTCCTGGGTGTTCATTGGAAGGACTGATGCTGAAGCTGAAACTCCAGTACTTTGGCCACCTCATGCGAAGAGTTGACTTATTTGAAAAAACCCTGATGCAGGGAGGGATTGGGGGCAGGAGGAGAAGGGGTTGACAGAGGATGAGATGACTGGATGGCATCACCGACTCGATGGGCATGAGTTTGAGTAAGCTCCGGGAGTTGGTGATGGACAGGGAGGACTGGCGTGCTGCGATTTGTGGGGTCGCAAAGAGTCGGACTCGACTGAGCAACTGAACTGCACTGACTGAACTGCACTGACTGAGAGCTGACTCACTGACTCTCTTTGTTGTTCAGCAGAAGCTAACACAACATTGTGAAGTAACTACCCCAATAAAAATTAAAAAGTTTAAAGGCGATTTGGCTTTTCTGATAGAGGAAAGATATGTCTTAGTCACCAGAGCGTGCACATTGCTGTATACATTGTTTATAGGTAGTATTCATTGCCAAGAAGACTGGCTGATTCTGGCACATCATTTTTCCTATCTTGAAAATAAGGCTATGGGAAATTTCAACTAAAGGAACTTAAATTCCAGATGGATCACAAAAGGAAATAGGAAATGTTGTGCCAAGGAACTTAACACAGGTGTTCTCCGAAATCCAATTAAAAAGAAAACATATGTGGATGGGATTGCAAAGGAGTGAGCAGGATCAAGACATGAAAGTTGGTAGAACTGGATGTTTCTGTTTTGCGGGAAGACTCATATTTCTTCCTCTCACCCTAAGATGGAAATTCTTGCTGGGTTCAGAAGTTTTATCCTGCTTATTTGCAAGTAAACCCTGAAGTCTTTTTCATTCTTTCACACACCCTTCAAGACCAATAGAAGTAGTCTCTCTGCTTATAAGTATAGAAAACATTGGAAATATTTGAACACTCTCCAGTTCCTATGTCGTCTTTATTCTCCTCATGCTTATGAAGTTCTTCAAAATTATCTTCCCAAATTAGAAATGTACTATGTACTTAGAATAAATTTCAATCATAAAACATTTTAGACAGTAGTTGAATAGAAATAAGTTTAATCTAACATATCTGGTATGTCCTTTGCCTAAAAGGGAGATCTTTTAGGGGCAATGAGGAGGTTGGAGATCAGATCCTGTTTAGGTCACATGACCTTCTGGTCTTTTCTTTCCCACTCCAAGAATCCAATGCTCAATAGTAGAATTAGCCCAGGTGGTCATACAACTCAGGACAATAGACAGCTAGTTAGGGTAACTATGAAGAACCACAGGTTTAGGTAGGTACTTAGAATGGAAGGTAATGGAAGGGAAAGTTGAAATAGTGGTTACACAGAGTTTTTAGGACTTTCAACTACAAAAGAACCTAAATATTCTCAGTGGGTGAGAATTTTCAAGGATTTGATGCCAGACACTAAGAAAACATACAATATTGGTAAAATAATATCATGAATACATTTTACTTTAACACCTTCACGTGCCCCTGTTTGCCTCGTTACTCATTTTATTATTAAAAGGAGGTCAAAAATGTGGTACTTTTATGGATATGTCTGTGTGCATGAATGTGTGCACATGCACACACACACACACACACACACACACACACACACACACACACACACACACACATACAAGGGTCTTTTAAGGAGCTAAATCTGGTCATGTATTGGCTGTTCAGATTGGACACTGAGAAACTTGATTTTTTTTTTTTTTTCTGATAATTTGTGTTCATCTGGGGGATTTCCCTGGCTTGAACGCAGAGCAATTCAAAGACACATATCTTGGTGAGGGCCAAAGCATGAACTCTTGCTTGGCTTGTCTACTTAGCCAAGCCCACTCAACTCCACTTCCTCTGCTGAGTAAGCTGATTGGGGGACAAATAACCAACTCAGTCAGCTGAACTTATTTGCTTACTTGGTAGCTTGAAGAATAGTGAAGTAAATATTATTTATCTTAATTAAATTCTTAATATTTATAATTATGTTTGCAATAAAACATTCAAATTTTATATAAAAGTATACAGTTCAAAGTGAAAGCTATTCTTTGCTTCCACATTGGTACTTCTAAGAAACAATTGCTAAGTTTTATATATAAAGCACTTAGATTGAAACTACAATTTTTAAAGTAATAATTTAAAATTAAAACAAATGTATGGTGCAGCCATAACTCTGAGAGAAGAAGTGTTTAAAAATTCTCAAATTAGATGGCACCTTAACTGGGACTGGTGCATAGGTACCATGGCAGAGGAGGCAACAGCAGCAGAAATTTAAAAAAAAAAAATTATCAAATTAACTTTGTATTTTGTGAGAAGAAAATCAACTTTAAAAACAAGTGGGTCCAGGGAACTTCCTGGCAGTTCAGTGTTGGGACTCTGAGCTTCCACTGTAGGGGGCACATGTTCAATCCCTAGCCATGGAACCAAGATCCTGTAAGCTGTGCAGTGTATCCAAAAAAACCACAAAAGCATAGCATATCTGGGGACCTTCTGCTGAGGTGGCAGAGTAGACAGACCCTGAGCGCATCTCCTCTCATTGAGAATACCAAAATCACACCCATCTGCAGAACAACCATCATGAAACCCAGTAGAACCTATCAGAAAAAATCTACAACTAAAGACATAAAGGAGGAACCACAATGAGACAGATAGGAGAAACAGAGTCATGATATAATCAAATTCCAGAACCCCTGGGTGGGTGACCCACAAACTAGAATATAATCACATGGCAGAAGTCCTCCCAGGAGTAGAGGTCTGAGCCTCACATTGGGCTCCCTAACCCAGGGGTCCTGCACTGGGAAGAGGAGCCCCCAGAGCACTCAGCTTTGAAGGCCAGTGGTGCTTAATTTCCCGAGTCCCAGAGAACTGAGGGAGATAGAGATTTCATTTTTAAAGGGCACATACAAAATTTCAGACGTTCCAGGACTCAGGGAAAAAAAACAGTCATTTGAAAGAAGTAGGAATCAGACCTATCTGCTAGTCTCGGAGAGTCTCCCAGAGAGAAGCAACTATAACCCACTGTGGGGATACAGACATTGGCACCGCAGCCTTCTTAGGGAATGTTTCTACCACACAGACACGAGTGCTAGTGGCACCACTGCGGAATCCTCCCTCTAACTAGTTAGCTCCAGGATGCAGCCCTGCTCCGGCCCAACCACATGTAGGTGCCAGCGTTGCAACGCCTCACGCTAGGCAACTAACTGGGCAGGGACACAGCCTCACCCATCAGCAGAGAGGCTGCCTTACCATTCCCCGAGCCAACAGCAACCTCTAGACATGGCCCTGCCCACCAGAGGGCTCAGGACGCTGCTTCACCCACCAGTTGGCAGGTACCAGCCCCTGAATCAACTGGGCTGCAGTCCCGCCTTCTGGGAAGCCTGCCCTCTAGTCTATGGACCAGCCTCAGCTCCCATGGGGGCAGACAGCAGATGCAAGAAAACCACAAAGCCACAGCCTTTAGGTCCATGTTGCCCACCAGCAGGCTAGGCCCTACCCAGGGACCAGCTGGACCTTGGTCCTGCCCACTAATGGGTTAATAAAAGCTTTAGGATGTCCCAGATCCAACTGTTTCAGGAACTGGCACCTGCCCAGGAGCAATCTGACACTAAGTCTAGATCCCCCGGTCTCTACAATCAGACTCCCTGCCATTTGTTGTTGCTGTTTAGTTGCTAAGTCACGTCTGACTGTCTGCAATCCCGTGGTGGCACTAACCCCAGGACATGGCTCCGCCCACCAGAGTGTGGCAACAGCGCTGGAGTCTTCCGAACTCCGACGCCACCCGTGAGCCAGCACTAGTGCCCTGAGCCAGCACTAGTCCCAGGGGCCCTGGGGTGCTGCGGGCAAGCCACCCTGTGACCGGACCCGGCCAGCCAGCTGCGATTGGTCTCCACAAGGCACAGACTGCCTCGCAACCAACCACGCCTACAAGACTCCCCACACAGTTGGCCAGACACAGCCGAGGCCCCGCCCACACAGCCCTCACGGGAGAACGCTTAGGGCATACAGCGTGGGTGGGGTGGGGCGAGGATGCTGCAAAAGTCCACTTCTTCAAGGTTGGGGTGTGTACCTAACCTACCAGAATCTTAAAAATACAAACATCAACTTAGGCAAAATGATGTGACAGAGAAACATGCTCTAGAGGAAAGAACAGATAAAATTATGAAGAACTAAGTGGAGTTGGACAATCTACTTGAGAAAGAGTTTAGGGTAGTAATCATAAAGA
This sequence comes from Cervus canadensis, assembly GCF_019320065.1. NCBI lineage: Eukaryota > Metazoa > Chordata > Mammalia > Artiodactyla > Cervidae > Cervus > Cervus canadensis. The sequence goes on from NC_057404.1 coordinate 60,099,923, forward strand.
TTATCAAATAATTAAGGAGAATAATGGATGCACAGAGAAGTTGCAGTTTTTGATGAGGAGTTAGTTATAGAATATAAAAAACAAACAGATGAATATAATAACTGAAATAAAAATACGACTAGAAGGAATCACAGTAGACTAAATGACACAGGAGAATGAATTAGTGAGCTGAAAGAGGGAGTAGTGGAAATCACTGATTCTAAACAGAAAAAAAAAGAATTTTTAAAATGTGGAGAGTGTATGAAACCTCTGGGAAAACAAGAACACTAATATTAGCATTTTAGGGGTCTCAGAAGGAGAAGTGAGAGGAAAAGGGGGCTGGGAACATATTTGAAGACATCATAGCTGAAAACTTCCCTAACCTGGGAAAGGAAACAGTCCTCCATGTCCAGGAAGTGCAGAGAGATTCCATATAGGATAAGCTCAAAGAGGAACACACCAACACACAGTGTAATAAAAATGACCAATAAATAAATAAAGACAAAAAGAGAATAATAAAGGCTGCAAGGAAGAAACAATGATTAAAGTACAAGAGAACTCCCAAAACGCTATCAGTTGACTTTTCAGCAGAAACTCTGCAGGCCAAAAGGGAGTGTCACTATACATTTAAAGTGCTTAAAGGGGGGAAAACCTACAACTAAGAATACTCTATCCAGTGAGTCATTCATTCCGATTTGATGGAGAAATCAAAAAGTTTTATAGACAAGCAAAAACTAAAAGAGTTTACCACCACCAAATTAGCTTTACAAGAAATCTTAAAGGAACTTCTCCAAGCAAGAAAGGTCACAATTAGAAATATTAAAATTGCAAAAGGAAAAAGCATATCATAAAGGAAAATACATAGTTGGGAAGTTATCCATGCTCCAAAGTTAGAAGGAAAGTTAAAAAAACAAAATAAGTATAATCATTCATACCCACAGAAGCAATTAAGTGATATATAAAGCAATTAGATATAAAATTTATAACAGATACATATAACAAAGAAAAAGGAATCCAAACATTACACTAAAGGTCAGGGAATGTTTGACGGGAGGATTCCTACATGCTGTCTCTCATGAGTCCTTTGTCCCTCTTCAAGTGGAACAGCACGCTGCTCCCAGGGACTGAGGTCATTATGTGAGGCAAGCATGAGTCTCCTTTAGTAAACATTCTCCTTAGGACAAAACAGCTTAATCTCCTTCCCCTTACTTGAGATATGGATGTGTCCTGACCTTATGACTAACGTTACCCCTTGGTCCCTTGGTAACGGTTGCTGTACGTTTGGTTTTCTGATCTCTATCATTCCCGAAAGAAGTTTCTTGTACTGCAGCCTATATATACTCATAGAAAAATCATTAAAGCACCTTTGCTCCATCAGAGCTTAGGTCCCCGGGTCTTTTTTGTCTCTCTCTCTCTCTCTTTCTCTCTTTCATTTTCTTATCGTCGACTCCGCACCACAAGGTTCCGGTCCATTAAAGGACCCCAACAAATGGCGCCAAGGAACAGGGACACTGGTGTACGTGACATATCGGGCAAAATGACTCAGGGACCTATTGAGGTCGGTGAGTACTAAGGCATGGGTTAAACGGCTGGCCAGCCCCATTATTTTTCTACTTTACTTCACCATTTATTTAAATTTCAGAGACTTCTGGCTTCACGGCAATAAATAGAGGCTTGCCTTCAAACAGTAGTTAAACATAATCCTTAGTTTCCTGATAAATGCAGTTTTGATATAAAAATTTGGCTCCAAGTCAAAAAAAATGTTAAATGAGCAGCCAAACAAAAAAAAAATATTCCAATTGATCTCTAGCCCCTATGGGCTCTTATTAAAGCTATAATTTTGCCATTTCAAGGTACATTCTAGCCCTTCCAATATTTAACAACAGACAAAACACTTATTACATAAATATAAATTAAATGATTAAACTTTACAAAAGGCCCAATTAAAACAATACAAAATATCTCAAAATTTTCTTACTAGCCCTGCCCCGGCTGCTCCAAATGCTTCTCCTCTGCCAACAGTCACAACTTCAAAAGTCTCTCCTTTGTTAAAACCTAATAAAAAGTTATGCTAATTTTTAAACTAGATTAAAAGCTGCTATTTCCCATACTGTAATCAAAAAAAAACCAAAAAACAGCTAAAAAAAATTACTTGCTTATAAAAATACAAATCAAAAATGTCAAAGAGCTATAGCTGCAATTTGTGAGACTAAGATTATTATTGATTATTTAAAAGCTTATTACAATCTAAGATCAAAAACTCAAAAGATACAAATGCTGATTGAGGCAATGGCTACTACCTTTAAAAAAAACAATAAAAAATGCTTTAACTGTAGAGATAAAAATCATTTAAAAAGGGGCAAGTTCTATCTTTTCCCTCAAACCCTCAACATCCAGCAGTGCTGCCGTCAGTATACCAGCGCTAAATGATTTTTTCCTTACCCTCAAACAGTCCCTACTAGAGTGCCTACCAAACTTTTTAAACCCCTGCCCCCACAAACTTTTGGTCTTTTGCTTGGCCGATCTAGTCTAACTTCTAAAAAAATTACTGTTCACCCTAAAATAATTAATTCAGATTATAAAAAAGAGATTCAAATTCTGATGTCATCTCAAATTCTATGACAATTCAAAAAGAGAGACAAAATTGCTCAATTACTTCTTTTACCTTACATTTCTATTAATTCCTCTAATAATGTATAGACAGATGGGTTTAAAAGTACAGATCAAAAACAATCTTTATAGACATCATTAGTATCTGAGTATGCCCGACCAAATATAAATATCAAAATTAATGGTAAAAGATTTTCTGGTCTCCTCAACACTAGATCTGATATTACTATTATTTCCAAACATTTATGGCCCAAATCCTGGCCTGTACAAAAGGTCTCTCGCCAAATTACAAAAATTTCTCAAACTAAAGTACAAAAAGTTTATCAAATTGTTCAAATATACTCATGTGAGAGACCCAAAGGCCAACCTACAACATTAAAACCTTATGTGATAAATGTACCCTTTAATCTAATAAAAAGAGACTTACTTAAACAATGGCAAACTCAGATATACATTCCACATTTTTCCTAGGGGCCACTGCTCATTTAACAAACAAAACAATTATTAATATAACTAAAAAAAATTATGAGCCTATTTAGACAAAACAATGGCCCCTTATAAAAAAAAAATTACAAGCTACTAAAAAACTTATAAACACACAATTAAAATTAAAACATATTAAAAAATCTTGCTCTTTTTTGCAACCAAAAATCCCATCACCTATTACTGTTCCTCAAAATTGGCACATTATTATTACTGATTCACAAGATTGCTTTTTAAATATACCTTTACACCCTTTAGACCGGCAGAGATTCACTTTATCTCTCCCTTATCCTAATCATATCGGGCCTCATAAAAGATTTCAATAGACTATGTTACCTCAAAGTATGCTTAAAAGTCCTGCTACTGCTGCTGCTGAGTCACTTCGGTCGTATCCTACTCCATGCGACCCCATAGATGTCAGCCCGCCAGGCTCCCCCGTCCCTAAAATTCTCCAGACAAGAGTACTAAAATAAGATGCCATCGCTGTCTCCATAACAGTCCTAATATTTGTCAAAATTTTGTAGCCAAGGCTTTACTTCCTATGTAACAACAATTCCCTCATGCATATATCATTAATAATATACTATAGCTACAAAAAAAAAAATGATATTTTTGACACTAAATGGCTATAATATTCTTTAAACTCCAAAAAAAACTGATAAAAATAAAATATTTTTTAAAATTACAAAACCGATTCTTCTTACACGTACAGTTAAAAAAAGGTTAACTTGTTAAATTTTTTTTTTTAGAGCTCCAGTTCTGCCTAAAAAACAAAAATAGGCCTAAAAAAAAACCTTAAGTTAACTCTTATCATGTCCTTGAGATACACAGCCCACTCTATCTAAGACTCCAGCCATTAACAAATTGGTAAAGCTAAAAATAAATAAATAAAACAAAAAGATATTTTAAATTTCAAATAAAAAACTATGCCTATATATCTAAAATTATCTATGTCTCAATGTATGTCTTTGTTTTTAAATAATGTAAAATTAATGAGCTCTATTTAGATTCAGCTTTACATAAACTAAAAAGTATTCAATGTTAAAAATAATGTTTATTTAAATGTAAATGTGATTTAAATATAATTATTTGTTAATCTAGTTGAAACATGTCTTGAGTCATTAACATTATATAATACTTTTATTATGCCTTGGTTTAAGGTAAACTAAGTTTGTCAACAAAAGAGTAACTCTTTATATATATATATATATACACAAATATATAGATGAGATAAAAACTTTTAGATAAGCTCTATTAAAAATAATTGTATTTTTGATAAAATGATCTATTATCTATAATCTAGAGCCATCTCTTGAAATTAGAGTGACTTAAGTTTCTAGAGTTGTGCTAAACTAAATAGTAAAAGTTTATAAATGGCTGGGTCATGTCCAAATAAAGTAAGATTTTAAAACGTTAATTACTAAACATTGGCTTACTCTTAAAAGGGGTTTTTCTTTCTCTCTTTCATTTTCTTATCGTCGACTCCGCACCACAAGGTTCCGGTCCATTAAAAGACCCCAACAACTAAAGACAGTCACAACAGAAGGGGAAAAAAGACCTATAAAAGTTAACTGCAAACCAATGAACATGATGACAATATGAACCACATATCAGTAATTACCTAAACTCTCTAATCAAGACAAGTGGCTGAATAGACACAAAATAAGATGTATATATATATATATATATATATATATACACATGCTGCCCACAAGAACTCACTTCAGATCTAAAGACACACACAGACTGAAAATGAAGAGATTAAAAAAGGTATTTCATGAAAATGGAAATCTCAAGGTAGCAATACTTATATAAAACAAAATAGACCTTTACATAAAGACTGTTAGAAGAGATGAAATACAATACTATGTAATAAAGATCAAGGGACAAATCTAAGAAGGTGTAATAATTGTAAATATATATGCACCCAACATAGGATCATCTAAATACATAAAGCAAACATTAAAGGACATAAAGGAACAGTAGCACAATAAATGGTAAGGGACTTTAACATCCCACTTCCATCAATGGAAGTGTCATCCAGACAGAAAATCAACAAGGAAACCCTGGCCTCAAATGACACATTAGACCAGATCCACTTAACGGAAGAATATAGAACATGACATCTGAAAGCAGCAGAATGCACATTCTATTCAAGTGCACACAGAACATTCTCCCAAGTAGATCACATCTAGGCCACAAAACAAGTCTCAATAAATGTAAGAAGGTTGAAATCATATCAAGCATCTTTTCTAACCACAATATGAGACTAAAAATCAACTATAAGAAAAATACTGCAAAAATCACAAACATGTGGAGGCTGAACAATACGCTACTAAACAACCAACGGTTCACTGAAGAAATCAAAAGAGGACATTAAAAAAAAAAAAAAAAACACCTAGAGAAAATGAAAATAAAAGCATGATGATCCAAAACCTATGGGATGCAGCAAAAGCAGTTTCAAGAGGGAACTTTAAGCAATAAAATGTTTTCTTATAAAACAAGAAAAATCTCAAGTAAACTAATCTTACATCTAGAGGAACTAGAGAAAGAAGAACAAATAAAATCCAAATTAGCAGAAGGAAAGAAATCATAAAGATCAGAGCAAAAATAAGTGAAATTGAGACTGACAAACAATAGGAAAAAATCAGTGAAACTAAACACTGGTCTTTGAAACGGCAAGACTGATCAAACGTTAGCCAAACTCAGCAAGAAAAAAGCGAGAGGGCCCAAATCAACGAAAGAGAAGAAGTTACAACTGACACTACAGATATAGGAGAGACTACCGTGAACAACTATGTACAATAAAATAGACAGGCTAGGGTAAGTGGACAAATTCTTAGAAAGGTACAGTTTCCTAAGCAAGACTGAACCAGGAAGAAATAGAAAATATCAACAAACTACCAACACTAAAATTGAATCATTATAATAGTACTTGGGAAATTGTACCCTGCTAAGAATGTGTCCATTTTCCTAGCTTGTCTGTTTTATTGGCATATAGTTGTTCATAGTAGTCTCTTATTTGTATATCTGTAGTGTCAGTTGTAACTTCGTTTTCATTTCTAACTTTATTGATTTGGGCCCTCTCCCTTTTTTTTTCTTGATAAATCTGGCTAAAGGATCTTACTCAGTCATTTAAAAGAATAAAATAATAATATCTGCAGCAACATCTGCAGGGCCATCTCTTTAGATGGAGCTAGAGATTGTCATACTGAGTGAAGTATCAATAAGTCAGACAAACAAACAGAAATATCATATGATATTGCTCACAAGCAGTATATATATATATATATCTCAAAAGAACTTACTTACAAAATAGACTCACAAACTTAGAAAATGAACTTATGGTTACTGGGGGGACTTGTGGGGGTGAGGGACAGTTAGACAGCCTGGAATTGGCATGTACACACTACTATATTTAAAATGGATAACCAACAAGGACCTTTTATATAGCATAGGGAACTCTACTCACTATTCTAGAACAATCTAAGTGGGAAAAGAATTTGAAAAAGAATAAATACATGTATACCTATAAATGAACCACTGTGTTGTACACCTGAAACTAACACATTGTTAATCAATTATACTCCAGTATAAAATAAAAAGTTTAAAAAATGGATCAGTAATTTTAAAACTCCCAACAAATAAAAGTTTAGGAACAGGTGGCCTCACAGAATTCTACCAAACACCTATCTTTCTCAAGTGAAAATGAAAGTCATTGGGTCATGTCCAATTCTTTGCGACTCCATGGACTATAGAGTCCATGGAATTCTCCAGGCCAGAATACTGGAATGGGTAGCCTTTCCCTTCTCCAGGGGATCTTACCAACCCAGGAATCAAACCAGGGTCTCCTGCATTGCAGGCAGATTCTTTACCAACTGGGCTATCAGGGAAGCCCCTGATATCTTTCTCAAAGTATTCCAAAAAACTGCAGAGGATGAAACACTTCCAAATTCATTCTATGAGGTCAGCATCAACATGATACAAAAATCAGACAAAGATATCACCCAAAAATCAAATTACAGGCCAATACTGCTGAAGAATTTTGTAATAAGGAGTTGTTGACCTGAGCCACAGTCAGCTCCAAGGCTTGTTTTTGCTGACTGTATAGAGCTTCTCCATCTTTGGCTGCAAAGAATATAATCAATCTGATTTCGGTGTTAACCATCTGGTGATGTCCATGTGTAGAGTCTTCTCTTGTGTTGTTGGAAGAGGGTGTTTGCTATGACCAGTGCGTTCTCTTGGCAAAACTCTATTAGCCTTTGCCCTGCTTCATTCTGTACTCCAAGACCAATTTGCCTGTTACTCCAGGTGTTTCTTGACTTCCTATTTTTGCATTCCAGTCCCTTATAATGAAAAGGACATCCTTTTTGGGTGTTAGTTCTAAAATGTCTTGTAGGTCTTCATAGAACCATTCAACTTCAGCTTCTTCAGCATTACTGGTTGGGGCATAGGCTTGGATTACAGTGATATTGAATGGTTTCCCTTGGAAACGAAAAGAGATCATTCTGTCAATTTTGAGATTGCATCCAAGTACTGCATTTCGGACTCTTTCATTGACCATGATGGCTACCTCATTACTTCTAAGGGATTCTTGCCCACAGTAGTTGATATAATGATCATTTGAGTTAAATTCACCCATTCCAGTCCATCTTAGTTTGCTGATTCCTAGAATGTTGATGTTCACTCTTGTCATCTCCTGTTTGACCACGTCCAATTTGCCTTGATTCATGGACCTAACATTTCATGTTCCTATGCAATATTGCTCTTTACAGCATCAGACCTTGCTTCTATCACCAGTCACATCCACAACTGGGTGTTCTTTTTGCTTTGGCTCCATCTCTTCATTCTTTTTGGAGTTAGTTCTCCACTGATCACCAGTAGCATATTGGGCATCTACTGACCTGGGGAGTTCCTCTTTCAGTATCCTATCATTTTGCCTTTTCATACTGTTCATGGGGTTCTCAAGGCAAGAATACTGAAGTGGTTTGCCATTCAGACTCACCTTATTGCCAAATTCAGGCTTATTGAAGAAAGTAGGGAAAACCACTGGACCATTCAGGTATGACCTAAATCAAATCCCTTATGATTATACAGTGGAAATGAGAAATAGAATTAAGGGACTAGATCTGATAGAGTGCCTGATGAACTATGGATGGAGGTTTGTGACATTGTACAAGAGACAGGGATCAAGATCATCCCCAAGAAAAAGAAATGCAAAGAAGCAAAATGGCTGTCTGAGGAGGCCTTAAAAATAGCTGTGAAAAGAAGAGAAGTGAAAAGCAAAGGAGAAAAGGAAAGATATTCCCATCTGAATGCAGAGTTCCAAAGAATAATAAGGAGAGATAAGAAAGCCTTCTTCAGTGATCAATGCAAAGAAATAAAGGAAAACAACAGAATGGGAAAGACTAGAGATCTCTTCAAGAAAATTAGAGATACCAAGGGAACATTTCATGCAAAGATGGGTTCGATAAAGGACAGAAGTGGTATGGACCTAACAGAAGCAGAAGATATTAAGAAGAGGTAGCAAGAATACACAGAAGAACTGTACAAAAAAAGAATTTCATGACCCAGATAATCACAATGCCGTGATCACTCACCTAGAGCCAGACATCCTGAAATGTGAAGTCAAGTGGGCCTTAGAAAGCATCACTATGAACAAAGCTAGTGGAGGTGATGGAATTCCAGTTGAGCTATTTCAAATCCTAAAAGATGATGCTGTGAAAGTGCTGCACTCAATGTGCCAGCAAATTTGGAAAACTCAGCAGTGGCCACAGGACTGGAAAAGGTCAGTTTTCATTCGAATCCCAAAGAAAGGCAATGCCAAAGAATGCTCAAACTACCACACAACTGCACTCATCTCACACACTAATAAAGTAATGCTCAAAATTCTCCAAGCCAGGCTTCAGCAATACATGAACCGTGAACTTCCAGATGTTCAAGTTGGTTTTTAAAAAGGCAGAGGAACCAGAGATCAAATTGCCAACATTGGTTGGATCATCGAAAAAGCAAGAGTTCCAGAAAAACATCTATTTCTGTTTTATTGACTATGCCAAAGCCTTTGACTGTATGGATCACAATAAACTGTGGAAAATTCTGAAAGAGATGGGA